>NC_132848.1:6666666-6969696 GCF_048164855.1 Canis lupus baileyi | reverse complement strand
CCTCATACCAGTTAGGATGGCAAGTATTAAAAAGACAAGAAATAACATGTGTCAGTAAGGACATGGAGAAAAAGGAAACTATGAACACTGTTGTTTTGAATGTAAACTGGTGCAGCCACTGAGGAACACAGTAGGAGTTTCCTTAAAAAACTAAAAATAGGATTACCATATGACCCAGCGTTCCACTACTGGGTGGAATTTCCAAAGAAAATGAAAACACTAATTTGAAAAGATACATGCACCTGGCTGTTTACTAAAGCATTATTTACAATAGCCAAGATATAGAAGCAACCCAAGTCTCCATCCTCAGCTGAATGGAAAAGTGGTGTACCTATATACAGTGGAATATTATTCAGCCATAAAAAAGAATGAAATTTTGCCATTTGTGACAACACTGATGGAAATTAAATGAGGTACTCTGAGAAAGACAAATATTATAGGATTTCCGCCATATATGGAATTTAAGAAACACATGAACAAAGAAAAAAAACAAAAACCAGACTCTTAAATATAGGGAATAAACTGGTGGTTGCCAGAGGGGAGGTAAATGGGGAGTGGGTGAAATGGGTGAAGGGGATTAAGAGTATGGTTATCTTGATGAGCACGGAGTAATGTCCAGAAGTGCTGATTCATTATATTGTATACCTGAAACTAATATTACACTGTATGTTAATTATATATGATTATAATTGATAATTGTTAATTCAATACAAAAAGATTTACATCTTTAAAAGGCAGAGAAAAAAAATCACAGTTACAAGTTTTCTAAGGTAAATGCTGTAAGAAAAGGAAAGAAAGCAGTCTATAGTGGGGACAAACTCTGTCTAAAGTTTAGTCAAGCCAAGGGAACGTCAAGGTAATTTCATCCAAAGGTTGTTGGGCTTGCTGAGATGAGACCCCCTTCCTCCCCTCTGAAGTAGAATCTAAGACCCTACCACCTCTTTGTTCCTTCAAAGTCCTGTTATAAGAATCTCTAAATAGCTCTCCCCTACACGACCTAATTCACCATATCCAGTTCACTCCCCAAATATTTAAATGGCTATTCCAGGCTGTTTGAAGGGTTTTTAAGAGGGTATGTGTTGAAATCTCCATGGAGACAGCTCCATACACCAAGAATATTTTAGAAGTCAAGGCAATATATGACTGCATGTCAAGCTGCTGTGGGACACACAGGCAGTGCCTAGGCATTAGGATGTGTTAGTGGGTCCCTGAGGGAGGCAGTGACAAATATGGGTCTTGTCAAAGGGTCCTCTCAGAGCCCACTTTTCTGTAGGTTTTTTTTTTTTTTTTGAATCACTTTGTTACATAAGTGAAAATTACTTTAAGTCCTAGAATTCCTTTTCTTTTTGCTAGTTAACCTCTTTGTTTAAGGGTCTCACCATCTTATTTAAAACAAAAACCAAGTAATTCCTTTGGCTGCCTTTTCTTAAACCAGTCTCTTACTCTCTTCTAGGCTGTCTATAATGTTTTAGATGGATTTTCTCCAAATATGGCCAGGCAGTGAACACATGGCAAACGACAGCTTTAGACCTGGGGAGGGACAGTAGGAAGGAGAAAAATGGATTTGCTGTGCTTAAATTCCTTTCCTTAAAACAGTGTCTTTTACCTGAAGATTCCAGATCATTAATAAATCGTTGCGTGACAAATGCCACAAGTAAGACACTGTCTGTGTAATGATCCTAATCATTTAAGCAGTTGTGGTCAGTAGAATTTGATTCCAGGAACAGTACATAGTAAGTGCTTTGTATTTTAAAGGAAAAGTGATTTCTCTACATTTTGTAAAAAAAGAAAAAAAAAAAAACCTTGGGTCTGACATAGAAGTCTTCCCCCAAATCAGGTAACATGTAGATTGAGACCTTAAAGTTTTCATCAATGGCACTGTGGACTGTGAGGGTTCGTGCAGATATCCAGGACTCAGGGTCGTGATGGCCAGCAGGGCCTTTGCTCCCTTCTTCGGTTCTGTTCAGATATTTAAACTTTATCTCCTTAGAAATCCCCCCAACACCCAACTACTTCAATTTAAAACTTTTCAAAGGTAGAAATAGATCTTCCCAGATATACTATGATGAGAATTAACTTGCTAGTTAACGGTTATTCACCACCTACTTTCTTCTAGGGCTAAGTATTAGCTATCGAGATCATGCGATATGGAGACGATTAAGATACTAAAAGAAGCACAAACCCAATCTCACAGAAGGAGCCCTACATAGCAGAATGGTCAGTCAGGATGGTCCAGAGACTAGTCTGAGCAAATAAAAAAAAAAAAAAAAAAAGAGAGAAATAGACTGATTCGAAGAACTGTCTGCCCTACAGGGTGGAGTCACTCAATTATTTGTGAGCACCTGCATTTCAAAACTTTTTTATTTGAAGATGTGAAATATCCTACTAAGGCCATCAAAGTTTAAATATACTCAAACTCAGCTTGCTGATAAGAAGGGTGATTTGGGAAAAAAATACCAACAGAAGGGGGTCAAGCATCAATTTTGTTGGGTGTGTGTACCTCACAAAGCATAGGGGTTGCCTAAGCTCGCAATTCTTGGCTTTGTGTTCTTAAGCAGCAGAATGATTCACCAGGTAGCTCTGTGGAGCTTGGCCAATGGCACTACCATGCTTCGTAATGATTTTCTGAGCTAACCTTAGGCAAGGCTGTAGGAGGTAGGTTGGTTCCAGCCCCATAGTCCCCAGGATTTAGGTACTTTTTTTTTTAAGATGTCAGATTAAGATCCATTACCATACTGCTGTCATTAGCCTCAATAAGGTGTTGAGAAGAGCTCAAACCCCACACCTAATGAAGCTATTTCTATTCCAAAGGGGATGGCACAACGGAAAGCAAAAATCTGAGAAGTCATAACATTGGGAACTTGAGACTGGGACTAAAGTGCAAATGGTGGTCTTGCTATGTCTTCTTTAAGACCAACTCTAGCACTATTATTTTATTGCAGTGGGAAGTTCATACAGCCAATGTCTGTGGCTTACAAATTGTCTTGCAACCAAACTCGAGCAATCAAAGCCATGTCACATTAGAAGGTTTTCCCTTCTTCCCGTTTTCCCTTTAGCTTGAAAAATAGGGAATGAGAAATACTAAAAGGCATTGAGAGATAATGGCTCTGAGCTGGAGAATTTTAAATAGGCTTCCTAAAAAATAAATAAATAAATAAAAAATAAATAGGCTTCCAATGTATCAAAGCTGAGTTTTTTTCCATTCCTAATAGGTAGGCAGCTTTGTGATCCAGAAGGAAGAGGAAACACTCTGTCATAAGCATTCACTAAAATATAACCTGTACCCATGAAAGGATTTTTTTTCCCCATTGGGAAATTCAAAACTTCTGAGTAATAAATTGGTCTGGGAAGATACATCAGTAGCATAATTCAGATTCCTAGTTGCTGGTCCACTCCACAGAAGATCATTATCTTCCAAAGCTGCCATCACCTTCCACGTGAGCATGACACCTAGATGGCTACACTCCTTTAGGTTCAAGGATAAGACATGAATTCACAGACCTACCGTGCTTGAATCATCTGAGGACTTCAAGCAGCGGACGTATTAATACAGTGTGAAAACAAGTCTCCAGGAGAGTGTGATAGCATGACAATAAAATGACACGCAACGTAAAGTCCACCAATGATAAAAGAATATTTCCTGGCCTGTGACAGAACTCTGCGATTGCAAAATCAAATAATCCAATTTTGCAGAAATTTTAATTTATATCAATTGTTGCACTTCAAGTCTCATTTCAGACTTATATGCTCTCCCCTTTTAATTGTTCTCTCACTTTCTTGCCTTTACTTTCTATTTCTGCACTAAAATGAGAACATCTCTCCTATATTTTCTTCAATTCTGTATCTCGTTTTTCCTGTTTCCCACCAAATCTACGCCTCTCTTTTAATAGTTCCCAGTTTGGTAAATGGCACAATCTCTTAACCCAATTGCCAAGACCCCAAACGTCGGTGTCATTATGAGTGCTCACGTCATGAATCACATCCGTTAGCAAATTCTGCTGGAACTTTTTCAAATTATATTCTGAATCTAATCACTTTTGACCATCTTCACTGTTTCCACATATTCCCATCACCAAATCTCTTAGCTAGATTGTTGCTAATTATTGCCTTTTATGTATTTTTTTTTTCTGTTTCTGGCCTTGTATCCTATGGTTTATTCTCAAAGCAGGGACAAGATCCTTTTAAAACACATACCAGATCATGTAACTCTTGGGCTTAAAATTTAAAGGTTTCACTGTGACCTATAAAGTCTTACATTATAACCTCTCTGTCCTTCTCTCCTTCCACTGTCTTTGCTTGTGGCCCCGCTGTTCTCCTTGCAGTTTCCCAAACATGTGAAGTTCCCCCCCCTTGGGGCAATTATGCTCACTGTTCCCTCTTTCTGGAAGCACCCTTCTTTGTCCTCCCATACCCAGATCCCCACATGATGTATTCCTCATTTTTTTCAGGTCTTTATTCAAATGTCACTTGAATTTATATTTGCTTTGACATTTATACTTGCTCAGCTGTATCTATAAAATCCATGCTGCCCACTACTCTTTCCACACTCCTTACACCTGTTGTACTTTTCCTCGGGACAGATAGCTCCACCTGTCATTGTATCATATGGTAATTTCTTTATTTTTTAAAAATCTGTTTCACTTTATTGCAAACTCCCTCAAAGTGGAGACATTTTCTTCTTGGTTCCCCCATTTTACACTTGAGATATAGAAGCAGCGCCTGGAATGGAGTGAACCACCAAAACAAAAGTTCTGGTCAAGTGAATGAATGTTGCTTTTTCTATAATGCTTTTGTGGTTTTGGAATTTATTTCTCCTGATCGGCTGATAAATTATCTCTTTCAAATTCCTCCTCCAAAACACATTAACAGAAACAAATAAAACCACCACCACACACACCCACCCACCCACCCACACACACCATGACATCTGCTTTTTGAAATACTACTTTCTAAATGCCCAAAAACCAAAACAGATGATCACACCGTGGAACACAACCTGATTAGGCTAAATAATACTAATACGTGGACTTATGGTTTGAGGAAACTCATTGCAGCACAGCTACATCTGTTTATAATTTCACTGAGTTCACATTCTTTATCTGAAACTCAATTTCCCATTTTATTCGACATTAATGCTCATGTTTTAGCCATCCCTGTCCCCTTCCTCATTGACTCTCAAACATCTGATTTCACCGCCTTCTAATGATATCTTCCATTAGGTCCAGCCCCCATCCTTCTTTTTTTGATCATTTCCCTCACAGGGCTTGCTAAGGTAAGTTTTTGGTTGTTCCCCATCTGGAATATTGGAATGTTCTATTTCCAACCGGTCTGAAGTTCTAGGATGATTTTTTTAAGAACGGTCTTGCTCATCATTGTGTTCTATGTTACCACCACCATCTCTGGCACTTTAGTACCTGCTGAAGGAATTAGCATGATATTTACTAGCATATTTCTCTGTTGTGGATTGCAGGTCTTTTCTCTGCCTGTCTCCTTTCTACAAGAAACATTAAGGTATAATTCTTTCTGAAGCTACAAGGGACAAGCTAAAAGAAACTGCATAAGAATATTGTCCATGTCTCTCTTGGCTAAAAAAACGATCTGGAAAACTAATGCAGAATTAATCCCTTACACCATTCTAATAAATGATGGGTTGGCTTAGTTATAAAGGACATAGTGAAATTTTGTATTAATGCTAATAGACAATTTCAAAGTAAATTGAAAATGTTAGGAAAAAAAGGAAGAACAAGACTTTTTTCTAATAGCATACCAAAGGATACAGCTTTTATTCATTTATTAACATCCCCTAATAGGCTAAAAATAGCAGAAAAATATAGGCTACCTATGAAACTCAGTTTTTGACAGAGCTTTTTTCAATTTCAAATAATTGATATTTTTAAATAATTCAAATGATTTCAAGTAATTCCAATTTTTAAGTTTTAATAAACTTATTTTAATTAAAGTAAAATACATTTCCAAGATTTCTGAATTTAACTTTGCATGTATAAATATTATTGCCAGCAAGTATTGGAGAGTGAATTATAGTACTCATCTAATATCTAATGAAAACAAATTAGTGGGAACTTTTCCATACAGATATAAATTTATGTTTTATAATGCTGCTGTCAGAAAGTATTAAGGTAAAGGGACTCAACTTAGAAAAGAAAAATCTAATTTTTGTTCTACTATCTATTTTCATGCATTTTTAAAGAATATTTAGCGAAGGAAATTTTAAACTATTTGAGAGAAAATACAATGGCCATCTTTAAAACATGTTTTGCTTTCTCTGGTGGAAATGAGGAGTGACTTGAGGTAACTTGAGCTTTAGCCTTCCCTAAGTCATAGGAGATTTGGGGGAGAATCCTTTATCCGTAGTCTTATAAAGAATAAATAAAAACCCCTAGGGCTCATCTTTGGGAAACTCATTATGGTCACTGTCTTCTTGAAGCTGACACTTTCAGTCCCCTCCTGAGAACAACTGCATAGACCTCTCATACTTCCTTTTGGTAACACATTTTGACAAGAATTATTCTTCTTGTCAAAGATATAAATGAAGGATAATTGGAAAAAATAGAATTTGGGTGGTTGCTCACTGCACTCTATACTATAATGGGTATGACAGCTATTATTCCTTATTATATTTAAGGTAAGGACCAATTAACTTAGCATTTATCTTTATACTGCCTTGCATTTTCCCTTTTGTTCCATGATTTATCATTTTCTTATCTCTACTCTGATATTGTTTTCCCCTTAGGACAACACAGATTTTACTAAGTTGTTTTTAGCATACTCTTTAGAATCCAGCACTGTGTTGAAAATAGGTAACAGTAATAATCAAATGAATTAGCTAAATGAATGGGTAGAAGGCCTCAGGGAAGATATACATGTCATTTTTAGTAGCCCATAAGAAAGATCACAGTCTAAAAAATTAGGAATTTCTTTCCTTTTCTTTTAAACTCTGGCAAATGGAATAGATGTACTCATCAAACTTTCTTGCCAGACTTTTTGTTTTCACAGGGTATCATTCAGATTCTGACCCTATACTTGTAGCTCATGATGCCCAGTAACTAATAAAATGGTAGTTTCTCTAACCAGGTGTCCATTTTCTAGGGTTAGCTCCAGAAGGCAGATAGCCCAGGTCTTTGTTCCCTGTTTTCTGGGGTTGTCATCATTGGCAGGCTTATAGAATTTAGCATCAGGTCTCATTCCAGTTGCAGAGAATGACCTAAACCTGGATTATTTGAAGAGAAGATTTTATGCCCAGGAGTAAATGTGCTCCTTCTTTTCCCTTTCCTTTCTTAACAGAAATGTAGTCATGGACAATTAAATGTCACCACACTGGCTAGACTGCTTTTACCACAGTGAACAGGGCATCACACCTCTTAGGGAGTTTGCTCTTTTGAAGAAAAAAACAAAAAACAAACAGCTAGTAATGCATGATGATCACTTAAATTTGATGATACAGGTTTTTTTAAGTTATACCTCCAAGAGAAATAGCCGCGGCTTTGGAGAGAGGGAGAAAAATAGTTTTGAAGACTGATTTTAATAATTGTTTATAGGTTTAAGCAAATTATATATAATCTCTCTGAACTGTGTCCTGACTGACCAACTTTCAAAGATGACATGAGTGTTAAACAAAATTAACTATGTAAATCACTGGGTACACAGAAGACGCCTAGTAATTTTACCCTGGCCCAACTCTTCTTATCTGCCCCTTCCTGGCCTGGGACTAGAGGAGAAAAGGGAAAAAGAGGTTAAAAAAAAAAAAAAAGTTGGGAAAAGAGTGTGGCTTTCCTTGAAAGAGATGCTATTCTCACTAATTTTATCCATGTATTTTTTTTTTAATGGTTAAATGAATAATCACTAAAAGTAAAAAATTCTGTGGATGTGGGCACAAGATCTTGGAGGCTCAAGATTTACTATTGAGGACGGTCATGTAAGTACATACGTGTTTATGTTTTCCCCAAAAGAAGGCCAAATACATTTGATGTATTGTGTGAAAGAAGGTATTGGTGTGGCTCAGAGACTATCAGCGGGAAACTGAATAATCATGAGACACCAAGAAGGATAACCAGCCAAGTACTAAGAACCTGTGCTGAGACGCTATTTATAAATATTGTAATCAGAGGTATTATAAATTGATCTATGCAAGTTAGATTTACTATATTTCATTAGTAACTCTGGTAGTACACAGGAAATGAATGTTTATTTTCTTAATTCCATCAACTGCTGGATTCTAACTTAGTTTTATGTTATTTTGGGTGAGAAAGTTTTCAGGTTATCAACTATTAAAATTGGCATGTGAGACTATGTTTGATGGCTGTGCTTTGTAAGAGGTGGCTGTCTGAGTTTTCTGAAATAGCAAACAGAAATGACAATTATTAATGCATTTTACAGTCATATTTTTGCAGAAATCTATTTTCTGAATTAATATTAAGTTAAAACTGAGAAACACAGAACTAGGCCTGAGGCTGCATCTTTTAACTATTAAGCCCCAGCTCTGGCAGTTTAATTCCAGTGACATAACATCATCCACTGTAGTAAATACAATTATAATTTTATGGGCTTTGTAGGGGTTTTTTAATGTTTAATATTTCCATTTATTTCTGTTTTAGAGTCATTAAGATCTAGAAATAATATGATTTTATGTCTGGTTTTATGTTTGTATAAATTTTAAGTCACTTCCAGAAATTAATTTTTAGTACCTATAGTCCTTGAGATATTTTGTTTTTTTCAAAGTGGTTTGGACATTAAGTTTTAGAGCCATTGGAAAAATCAATAATAATCAATAGTTGAAAGAATGTAATAACCTCCTAACTTTATAAAAATAGGAAGAGGTTTTCAGCATAGGAAATTACTTTATTTAAAGATCTCCAAAAGAAACTGCAAACATCACTGAGACTATCAGAACTCCTTCAAAGTAATCACCCATGGAAGAGACAGTATTAAAAACCCTGGTTAAACCTGCAAATGTAATTGAATCAGAAACACAAGGATTAACTTCTTAGCATTAGAATCCAGTACTTTTAAATATAAGCCCAAAAGCTTGGCTTAATCAAATGTCACTTCGATAGCAGCAATGATAATCTTGTTGCCCAGATGTCTTACCAAACTTCATGGATAAGAGGAGTTAGAATCAATGGTATGAAGCATTTAAAGAAGAAATTAACTCTTGTCTTTGTAAAGCCTGAATATCTTCACTCCCCTTAATACACTCCTTTTGGGGCATATGGACTGTGGGAATTTAAACAATGTCACTCAAGAAGATCAATATCTTTGCCTCAGATATATGAGGTCTTAGGTTTTTCTAAATCAAGCTAGATGCATTAGCTTAGACTCATCTTAAAACCACAAGCAAGTGACCAGAAGATATTGACAGCAAATTAAAAACAGTCTTTATATAGTACAAGAAAGACAATTGTTTCAAAATCAGGTCCTTTAAGTCACCAGTGAAGTTAGAGATTAATGAGTCAAGTTATAGCTGCATTCATTACAAAATGAATGTTTCCATTTAGACAGCTAGGGACATCAGCATTTCCTTGAATATGAGATTTATAAGTGATTAATAGGATATGAAAATTAGAGATATTCACATAGGGTAGACACCCAATTATATATCTCAGGCTCTTAAGTATAGGGAAACTGTAAATTTACCTTATTAAGGTATTTAGCAATTAATAAAAAAAAATGGTCACATTTTTGATATAACCAAGTTCCGACTTACCTATCGATGATGTATTTTTTTCAACTAGCCAATAAAAAAACACCACATATTCTGCACAGCTATTGTTACTTTAATTCTTAGCCTGTTTTATAAAAATCATTTGAAGGTTTAATTACTTCCATTCCTTTTATATTTTATTGTTTTGGAAATTCTGAATAATGCTTTCAAATTTTTAATTTTTTTAAGCTGCTCTATTTGACAATGGCAAAGTCTTCATGCTATAAAATTTGAGGCCTCAAGGCACATCTGTTTTTCTATATCTAGCCTTTCCTTACATTTATAGATTTGAGCTATTTGATAATTATTTGACTACCTATGTGGCTCTAGACTTTGGAGAGACAGAAGTGCATAAGAAGGAAAGGATTCCATCTCTTTTGGATTTACATTTCTATGTAGGGAGATAGAAAAAAATGAAGAAAATATCAGACACTGAGTGATGTTATAAGGAAAATAACAGTGGTTCCTATATAAAAAAATGATGGGAGTAGAGGGTTTACTTTTAGACAGGACGGTCAGGTGATATTTGAGATGCATCCCTAAATAAGAAGGAGCCAATCATGCAAAAGTCTCCATGGAGGACAGGCCCTTTCTCTGCTTGGCACAGAGCATACCACTGGGCAAGTTATCTGCAAGTCCACAGACCCCAAAGGGAGGAGCTGAGCTAGTGTGCCCACTTTACTTCCAATTTACAATCTAGTAATTATAAATAGTTCCATGGGGAGGATTTTAAAATAGAGCAAAAGCCTAAGAAGATTCTGATAAAAACCCTTAGTGAAACCAGAGACGTAGAAAAGATGTATTCTTCCCCTAAAAAAAAAATTGGTGTAGATTCTATTCTAAGGGCACTGAGAAGCTACTGCAAAAATTCAACCAAAAGAATGACAGGATTTGCATTTTAAGGACCATTCTGGCTGCAGTTTGAAGAATATGTTGGTAGAATGATAGCAGGGAGACTAGTTAGGAAGCAGATCAAAGATCTAATCTCTGGGCCCAGGAGGGATAGAGATAGCGAGAAGTGATCGAATTCTGTGCTAGCCGTTTTACAAAAGTTATGGCTTTCTTCAAGCCATGGAAACTCAAATCTGAGCCTCTGAAATGGAATCCTTAAAGTATGTTCTGTTTTGCAAAGTTATCTTGAGTGGGATAGAGGTAGAAAGAAGTGGATGAACAGATTTTGTTTTAGAAGTTGAATTGAAAGCACTTGCTAGTGCATGTGTTGTGGGGTGAGGGAAGAAGAGTTAAGGGCTCCACACACAATTTATGAACCAGCCACCAACTAAACTGTGCATCATCTCCGATTATGCTAGGTCTTCTCATGTTACCATGGCTTGTATATGTTGCTCCTGCTACCTAGATCACCTACTCTAACTTTCTGCCTGGTTAATACCTACTGATCCTTCAAGTTGTAATTAAAATGTCACTTGCTTTCTAAAACCTCCCCAATCTAAATTAGATGCTCCTCTTTGACCTTCTAAAGACTCAGTGCATGCACTCCTCTGAAAGCAATTACCATACTGAATTACAATTGTTGATTTACAGTCCAGACTCCCCTAACAGCTGAGTGTGTGATAGTGAACAGGAAGTGTACTTTTTCTTCTCTGTACTTCTCTTTCCTATACATCTGACATTTTACCTGGAATAGGGTATAAACTTAACGTAGTTGTTGTGGATTTAGTAAACAAATTAATTCACTGTTACCTTCTTCCAATCCAGAAGGCTTATTCTTTTGTTGTGATGGTGAATGTTAGTACTACTTGGAAAACTGCCCCCCTCTTACTTTTGATTGTGAACATGTTAAAAAAATATGGGTATAGTTCTTTAGTAATAAATTGCATAATTGAAGTTCTACATCAAAGCAAAAACTTCATTGAATAAAGTTAAACAGGCAAGGAAGATTTTGTTCGAGATTAATGCAATAGGGGAGAGAGATCAGAACAGGGTCTGAGCTCAACTTGGCTGAACCAAAAGGTAGTAGAGCTTTTAAAAGCAGAAGAAGGTGGATCCGTAGGCCATCTGCTAATTGTGTTTGCTAATTGGCCATTATACCCCATCATACCACTAAAAGTAAACTGTCTGGTATCTTCAAGACAGGAAGTAGCTTTACAATTTGAAACCAGGCACCTATAGAAGTTAGGCTCCTACTTTCCTACAGAGACTGGGAGATAGGGGGCTTCTATTCTCCTTAATTGTTTTCAAAGGGATGGCCCAGCAGATCCTTCAGGAAGACAGCTCTAGGTTGCAAAACTGGTAAGAAGCTTTTAGGAAGATTTTAGATCTCAAAGGGGCAAAGAATTCCTAATCCCAAATTTCCAGGTAAATTCTATAAGAAAAGCAAGGCCAGGGCCTATAGTCAAGAAGTCTGATTAACTTTTAGTCAAGCAATTTTAGTCAAGAGAAAGATTAGGAGTGTCTTGGTCATCTACCAAGTTTAAGATCCTATTTACTTTGTTTACTATCAAAGCACAAGGACTATCAGATGATTACTTTAAGAAGTAATTGCTAGTACACACGCCATATATCCATTTATCAGATATCAGGAGACACAACAGCCTCTCACTCTTTCAGTGGGTGTTGCATCTCCTGGTGCAAGGGAGATGGTTATGATAATGGCTTTATTTTCCATGAACTGAGCAGCCAGTCTGATTTACAATTCGCAAAACTATGTGTGCTTGACAGATTTGCTCATGTTTCTAAAACCAGCTGGCACAAGAATGAGACTGAAGACTGCCTCTATGACTGCTGGACATTGGAGTGTCTTGCATCTCAAGACCTCCAGGGGGAAAAAAAGGATTTAACTACTGGGTTCAATGATTCTATTTCTTCTGATGACCAGGTCTTTGGTGAAGCACTTGTTTTACTAAGATTTCAGGCTCAGTCTTACTAACTTTTCAAAATGTAAAATCTCCCTCAGAAATTCAGAGCACATCTTCTTGTGATGTTAGCAAGTAGACTTTTCCTTACGGTGGGGGTGCATCTTTCTTTGTTGTTGTGATACTGTTTGTATAAGAAAGTAGCTTGGGAGATGCTGTTTGTTTTGAATGTAAAAAAAAATGTGGCTATAATGAAAGAATATTTGATGAATTCCCTTATCTCTCATTCTCATATTTATCTGTTGGAGATTCAGCACTTTGCAGCCTTATTCTAAAAACATTTTCATCTCATTACCAAAGCACTGCTGTATCATCACTTTGGTACTGAAGGGCAGATTGTGTGACCGATGGGTGGTCAAGGACTACAGCACCCAGACTGTCAAGCATGGTTTCTCATCTCATTTCACAAGAAAGTGTTTCAGTGTTCTGAAAGGGATTCAGATTCAATTTTTGTTCTTCCAGTGCATTTTGACAAACTCTTTCTGACTTTGCCTACCTAAAGGGTCTAGAAAGGGAAATCCAGAGAAGGTCTGGACACCAAAGAATCAGAGGCAAGGAGAATATGAAAAACCATGTTCACTTCTTTGGCTGGACTCATGCCTTTCTCACACTCTTCTTTCTCTGGTAAAAAGGTAAAGATTGGTATTTTTAATTACAACATTGCTACCGCAGAAGTTGGAAGTCTAAATGCTTGCTGGAATGTATCCTCTGTAGCCTTACTGCTCAAAGTGTGTGCCCCAGACCAGTAGCACTGACATCATTTGGAAGATTGTTAGAAACAGAATGTTGGAGGGATACCTGGGTGGCTCAGTCAGTTAAGCATCTGCCTTCAGCTCAGGTCATGATACCAGGGTCCTGGGATCAACTGAGCCCTGCCTTGGGCTCCCTGTTCATCGGGAAGTCTGCTTCTCCCAGTCCTTCTGCCTCCCACCCCCAACGCTCTAGTTCTCTCTCTCGTTATCTTTCTCAAATAAATAAATTAAATTTAAAAAGAAATAGAGCATTGAAAAAACAAAAAAAGAAACAGAGTCCTGGGGCTCACCCCAGATCTAGTAACTCAGAAACCCAAGACCTTTATACACACATTGAAGTTTAAGAAGCACTGCATTATGAAATAGACTTCTTTGCCTAGTAATAAATTCATCATTGAAAAGAGCAAAAAAAAAATCAACAACAGTGAATCAGGATTTCACTTAGCTTTGAGTTACAGAAAAGGATGTACATGTTTAAACAAATAGGGAGTTGCACAAAGACAATCCAAATAAGAAGGGTATCTGCACTCATGTCATTGGCCAGATTTTAGTCTCCTGGTCATTTCTGGCTTCTAGAAAGCTTAGAGTTTAAATATTCTGCACTCAAGCCTGTACCTTTGGCAAGACCAGGGGAGAAGAATAGAAATTGGGCATTAAAGCCAACCTATGGTATCTTCCATACACATGTTGTTTAAAGAAGCATAAACTGTTATCAAGTATGTAAAAATACCTCAAATCATCTGCAATTATAAAATGAAATAAGCTCCAGCTTTCATAATACCTACAGTTATTGTGTCACTCATAGTCTTGACAAATATTTTGCTGCCCACGGAAGATTATTCCATGGCTGAACCATGTGCCATCACGTTTCAGGTATATTAATTCACATACCTCTATATTTACATCTTTAACGTACATTCCTACAACAACTAATTAGGTATGTACTATAATTCATCCATTTTACAGATTAGGAAGCTGGGGAGAGTAGAGCAATTTGCCCAGGTTTACAAATCTAGAAAGTTAGAGTCAAGATTTAAACCTAGTGCTATCTTTCATTAAATACACAGTTGTATAAATGAGGAATTCAATTTAATGGAAATAAATGTGATAAAGGAAAAGTGTGGAGAACTCAGATTGTGTATCATAGGAGCATGCAACCTAATTTGTGGTAGGTGGAGAAAGCTTCTCTCAGCCCTATTTAACTGTCAATTGAAAGATGCACTAGAACAGGCAGATGGAAAATTGGAAAAATTCCAGATAGAGGGGAAAGCATGAAGGAAAGGAATGAGAATGGACATAGTGGGAATGAAGGTATAGGCCAGTCCTGTGCTGGCTGCCACAGAGGACTGCCTGGCTCCATTTTTCTTGACTTGAGTGGGAAACGCTCTGTGGCTCTTGCCTGGGCACAAGTTTGAGGGCACATGAGGCTAGTTAGTGTCTTAGGGATTCTGAATCTAAACCTCATTCTTCTAGCTTCCAGTGGTCCCAGCTGTTCCTCAGTTCCCCAGGGAAATCTTAGAATTAGAGAATGAGGATCTGAGGCTCTCCAACATTTTGAATTGGAAAAATGGATAGAGAAGACTAAACTATTAGGTAGCCAATAAAGTGTGAGGTAGCACCAGCTCGCTCCTTCCAAATCAGCTTAACCATTTTTTTCAATAGTCATTGAATCCATGGCTACTCAGAATAAATCCTAAATTAATAAATGCTATGCTTCTCAGCTCCCTTAGTTGGAATGCATGGTAGCTTCATTAGTGGCCCCTCCAAAATTCACGTCCGCCTGAAACCTCACAGGGGACCTTATTTGGAGAAAAGGTCTTTGCAGGTGTGATTAAACATCTCATGATGAAGTGATCTTAGGTTTGGGAGATGTGTGGCCTATGTCCAATGACTGGCATCTTTATAAGAAGAGAAGAGAGCCTGGAGAAACACAGAGGCATGCACAGAAAGGGGACAATACAAAGACAGAGGCAGAGATTGGAATTAATCCCTCACAAACCAAGGAACACCTTGGGGCCATTGGAAGGCAAAGAATCTAGGAAGGACTCTTCCCTAGAGTCTTCAGTGAGAGCGTGGCCCTTCTGACTTCTAGTCTCCAGAACTGTGAGGGAATAAAGCTCCTGATTTTCTCCTAGCTACTAAGTTCACTCTTTAGGTGATTTATTCCAGTTACATGCATCTGAAACGCATAACGTTAACGTATGAAAAAATATACAATGAAATTTCTCTCCAACCATTTTTCACAGCCACACCGTTCTCATCCGGAGTTGACTGCTATCACTTACTCTTTTTTTTATTTTATTTTTTATATCACTTACTCTTATAGATATTTTATGCACACACAAGCAGATATGAGCCTATATATATATGATGTGTGTGCATATACATATACCTATATTTTAAATAAATATCACTTTTTAGCATGTACGCTGTCACATATGTGGCTTTTCCCCTCAAAAACATGTCTAAAATAATTTCACAGTATTATGCCTCCTTACTTTCTATTATTGCATAGTATTTCATTTTATAAACCTGCCACCAAATTCACAATCAATCCCAACTAATGGACATATAGGTTTTTTCCAGTTTCCTATTAAACACATACTTGAAATACTTTTTAGTAAGTTAATTTTGAATCTGTTGAAGAGTATCCAAAGGCTAAATGCTTAGAAAAGAGAATTATTGGTTTAGAGAGTATATAGTTTTTTAGTTTCAATAATCATTTCCAAATGGCCTTCAATAAAATTTGTATCAGTTTTGACTTTTGGTAGCAACACATGTGAATACCTGTTTCTCCACATTTCTTTTTTTTCATTTCAATTTCAATGCATTTTTATCATTAGGTATTATATATTGATAAACATCATACATTAGTATTAGCTTTGATCTTTGGCAAATGGATAGGGAGCTGAATGTTAAATAAAATTATGTTTAAGAGTCATTTGTATTTCCTTATAGTGAGAAAATGGTTTTTCTTATTTTTCTATTGAAACTTTGGTATTTTTCCTACTGAATTATAGGAGATTGTTCCTTTAAGAAATGGCTATTATTTATAATATGAGTAAAAACCTATCTTTCCAATTTTTAATTTTATCATAATTTTATGATGTATATGTTTTTAAAAAATTATGACTCATTTATACTAATCCTCTCTCTTATGGCTTTTGAGTTTTGTATCATTCTTAGGAATGATGTATTCCTATTACACCTACTCTTTATTCTGAAAATTGGTAATTAAAGGGGAAGAATTAGACATTTTCCTTCACTTATCACTAGAATTCATGACCAAGGAGGGTGGGAAACAGTTGATGAGAGAAAGGAGAGAGAGACAAAGGAAAGTTGGTGTATAGTTATCACCTATGAATTGTTCTTCCCAAAATATTTTACTTAACCAACCTTTTAGATCCAACTTTCTACATAAAACATAAGGGAAAGGGAACAAGTTAGCTTAGTTCATGAGGAAATACTTAGATAAGCCCAGAAACAATTTAAGACATTCTATTAAGACAACTTGACCTCATTAAAAAATTGATGGCCCTTAAAAAAGTAGTGCTCTTCCAGATAAAAGATTTAAGAGACAACAACCATATACAATCTGTCATATGTGATTGGATCCTTTCCGAATTAAAGAGAAGCTGTATTTATAGCTTGCTGACAAAAATCAGAAAATCAAAATTTTGTTATGTTCAAGCTGTTGCCTAATATATTAATTGTACTGAAATAAATTGTTTTCAAAATAAGCATTAAAGTAAAACTGACTGCATTTTCAATGTTAATTGTGACAATGATACTACAGTTATAGAGCATCATTTTTTGGACATGATTAGGAGTATCTAGTTATGAAGTCATATCTTCTATAAATCACTTCTAAAAGAGCAAAACACTATATAAACATGGCAAAATGAAAAAAAAATGGCAAAATGTTTACAAATTGTTGAATCTAAGTAGTAACCATAGAGAGGTTCAGTGTATTTTTTATAAAGATTTTTCATATGAATTAGTTTTTTTTTTTTAATTGCTGCTGTAATTTATTATTTCACAGCAGGTAGGCGGGAAGACCAGGTATGGAACAATTCAACTGAGACCTCTACTTTCAGCATCACAAAATCGAATTAGTAGAGGTGAGTTCCTTTCCCAAGTTTCGGGGAATGAATTTGCTTCCCAGAGCATTCAGGTTGTTGGCCAAATATATTCCTCTTGGTTGTAGAACTGATTCCCAGTTTCCTTGCGGCTGTTAGCTGGGCCCAGTCTTAACTCTTAGAAGCTGGACATTCTTTCTCATGATTTCTACATGGCCTCCCTTCAGCAGAGGTGGATCAAATCCCTCTCATAGTTTCAGTGTCTCCAGCTTCTCTTTCTGCCACATTATTCAGACTCTAGCCAGAAAAGGTTCTCTGCTTTGAAGGGCTCATGTAATTGGACAGGGTCTTCCTCAATAACCCAGGGCCATCCCTTTAGCTTACAGTCTATTCCCTCAGTTATATGTGCAAAGTCCCTTTAATCCTGCAAAGTAATATAATCACAGGATCTAGGGTTTAGGGTGTGGACATCTTTGGGGGACTGTCCTGCTACACTATATATTTGAAATTTTTTAATAATGAAAATGTAAAAAACACAGGATTATTCACTACACAATTATCACCACCACCACCACATTCTATATTATACCTTTCAGAACTTTTATGGTTTTGTTCTTTATATGTAAGTCTTTGACCCACTTATTGTTCATTCCTCTACCTCTTGCAGGGGCTACATGAGAAATGATAACACATGCTGTCAGCAGTGTTAGTATCACCTATTCTTTTTCTTGCAAATCTCTGTGCTTGAGTTTCAGACTCAAAGCAGAAAAAGCATTGTCCACCCCATTAAGAAATCCCTTTTGCTCATGCTTAGCTCAGTTCAAAAGGATGATCATTTTAATTTCTTCCCTTTATCTGTATTGACTGCCTTAAAAGATTTTTTTTCATCCAAATCTAACTACTTTTTGTAAAAATTCTTGAGCCACATTGTGAAGATAACTGGGCTAGAGGCTTCTTTTGAATCCTGCCTTGCTCCTTCCTTAATTAGTGCCTCCTGGGAGTTTAAAACACAGGAGGGGCAACTCTGGATAAAGAAGGTCTGTCAACTATCCATAATGATCTGACACAACGATCGTTGATAGCTGGAGACACTCATAGCGGTGTGGAGGAGAAACCAAGTACGAAAGGTGGACAGAGATACTAATAGAGAAGGAAGGCTTACGGGAGGTTAAGATCCGTGTGCACTGGTGTGTCAGCAGAAACAAAGTACTTTTATAAACATGGTAGTAAGCATGGACTTATTTCTGGTAAAGGAGAGTAGTCAACTGAAAAAAAAAAAATCCAGTGGAAAAAAGGCTTTCCCAAGATGGCACACGTGGAGTTAATGGCATATTTAGCTAGATCAGGGCCTGAGATCTAGTCTTACCTAGACTCCTTGCTCTTACCAAGCTGCACAGTTATGGCATCTACATATTAATTAGTACATGGAAATTGCCACTTTTTCTGAAGTTCATCTTTTGCTTTGAAGTATGGAAACTCAAACATTCCATGTGTCTCCCAAAGTATTCCAGCCTAGGGTTTACAAACACTCCAGGGGCTCTCCATATAACCTTGGGGGTATCCAAGCTATGGGACTACAGCTTCTTGCAAGATAAAACTCTTCACTCTAAGACATACCTCACCTCATTTATAGTTCATCATCAGTGTCAGAAAAGAGGAGGAAATTCGTTTGGGTTGCTGGGTCTTAAAGTGTACTGATTTGCAATCCAGGATTAGAGAAATACATAGTATTTAGCAGACTCAGAGATTTTATTACAGAAGTAAAAAAATGAAACTGAACATGTTTGGAGACGACAGATGCAAGCGTTTTTGATTGAAAATGGAGTAGTGTGAGCCAAATTTAGAACAGAAGAAAAATTACTGGCGCACATGTGCTTCATAAGACATAATAGCACTGGCATATTCAGAGAAATTCTACTACATTGTAGAACAGCTGTGGCCATTCATTAGGCCACTTCATGATATTCTTTTCTTAGCTTTTCAGGCCTTTGCATTTGTTTGTAATATGAAATCATTAAAATCCTTTATCAGGCTGCTTACCCTAATAAAAGTACACAAGAAGTACAAATAAAAAGTACAAAAGTCTCCTTTTTTGCTCGTTCTTTGTCCCCCCCCCCCATTCCCTTCCAACCTCCAAGGTTTTTGTCCCTCATCCTCGTATCTCCTTACTTTTTACGTTTTTAACAAAACTGAAAAACATAGTTTTGCATATGCTTTAAAACTGCATAAGAATGCCCCTGATTTTAAACAAACGCTAAAGAAAACATTCTCTCTTTTGAGAATTAGGCCACACTTTCTCCACTCAAATGGCATTTGATTTTGTATTTTAGTAGTTTTCAATGCTTAATAGGACTTCAAAGTGTGGTTCTCAGTGTAGCTTTCTATTGTTGTTGTAACAATCACACACTTAATGGCTTAAAACAACAGAAATTGATTATAGTTGTGCAGGTTAAAAGTCCAACAAGGCTCCCATTGAGCTAAAATTAAGGTGTCCGAAGGGCTGCATTCCTCTCTGGAGAGTCTAGGGGGAAAAAAGCTCTTTCCTAGCCTTTTGTAGCTTCTAGAGGCCATCCACATTTGTTTTATGACCCCCTTCCTCCCTCTTCAAATCCCTTGCATTTCTCTGACCATTCTTCCCTAGACCTGCCTCTGACCACAGGTGGAAGAGATTGTCTACTTTTAAGGATTTGCATGACCAGACTGGGCCCACCTGGATAATCCAGGCCCTTTTTGCCCATCTCAGGGACTTTTGCCATAATTACAACTGCAATGTTTCTTTTTCTGTATAAGGTAAATACTCACAGTTTCCAGGGCTTGGGATGGAGTGGAGGATGGGGAACTGTCCTGCCCCCTAGAACCTCTATGAGAATTACCTGCTTCTGGAGTGCTGGGACGGCTCCGTCAGCTAAGCACCCAACTCTTGATTTCGGTTCAGGTCATGATCTCAGGGTTGTGAGGTCTGAGGTTGAGCCCGGACAGGAGCCCTGGCAGGAGCCCTGCATCCAGCCGGGCGTCTGGTCCCACGTCTAGCCTCCTGGGCTCTCAGCCCTGCAATCAGCCCCACGTCCAGTCCTGCACCTAGCATGCTGGGCGGAGCCTGCTTAGGGGTCTCCCTCACCCTCTGCCCTGCCCCCCACTCATGCTGGCACCTCTCTCTTCTTCTCTTAAAAAAAATTACCTACTTTTCTTGTAACTAGGAAGAGAGCAATTTCTGCACTCTTATCTGCACTCTGCCTTTACAAGATCGAATGCCAGGAATTGTCATTAATTTGTGCTTTTAAATGTTTCCCAGATACTTTTATGCATATCTTTACCTCTGACCAAGTCTGACTTGAACTGCCTTGAGAACCCTGAACAAATGCTGTCTGAGGTTTTAGAGCTCTGGCTGATGAGGTGGTCATGGCCCCAGGTGCCAGTTATTGCCAACTCCTGAGCATAACTGTAATATCTTTAAAAGAATCCTAAAATTTTCCAGTCTTTTAATTTAGGATTAAAGTGTACTATGTTTAAATAAAATAACACCTACCAGATGCTTTAGCACAATTTTAACAGTCTACATTGTTTTAAATATGTAAAACTTTATAGATAGGGAGAGTTGTCATGCTCTTTAGCTATTTAATTTACAGTCTGGATTTTACCCAGCAGACCATAGTGACTATAAAGCAAACCAAGTGAATGGTAAGTGATTCACAAAATGGAATCAAAAGTAATCCCTGTGCTCTAATAGCTGGACACAGAGGGGTATATTAAGGGCTAAGGTTCTTTCATAAGTTGGAATGTCTTCTAGTAATAGATATCACTTATTTCATTATTGTTGCTTTAATTAGCACAGTTATTATTCAATTAAAATTTAATACTAGGGGGAGGAGCAAGATGGCGGAAGAGCAGGGTCTCCAAATCACCTGTCTCCACCAAACTACCTAGAAAACCTTCAAATTATCCTGAAAATCTATGAATTCGGCCTGAGATTTAAAGAGAGACCAGCTGGAATGCAACAGTGAGGAGAGTTCGCGCTTCTATCAAGGTAGGAAGACGGGGAAAAAGAAATAAAGAAACAAAGGCCTCCAAGGGGGAGGGGGCCCGCGAGGAGCCGGGCTGAGGCCGGGGCGAGTGTCCCCAGGACAGGAGAGCCCCGTCCCGGAGAAGCAGGAGCTGCACCGACCTTCCCGGGCGGAAAGGGGCTCGCGGGGAGTTGGAGCAGGACCCAGGAGGGCGGGGATGCCCTCGGGCTCCCCGGGACAGTAACAGCAACTGCGCGCCCAGGAGAGTGCGCCGAGCTCCCTAAGGGCTGCAGCGCGCACGGCGGGACCCGGCGGGACCCGGAGCAGCTGAAGGGGCTCGGGCGGCGGCTCCGCGGAGGGGGCTGCGCGGCCCCGGGAGCAGCTCGGAGGGGCTCGGGCAGAGGAAGAGGCTCCGTGCGGAGGGGGCTGCGCGGTTCCAGGAGCAGCTCGGAGGGGCTTGGGCGGCGGCTCCGCGGAGGGGGCTGCGCGGCCCGGGAGCGCGAATCCACCAGCGCAGGCTCCGGAGCACAGGGCGCCGGGACACAGCCCAGGATCCCGCCTACCCCGGGACAGGCAGAGGCCGGGAGGGCCCAGGACAGCGAGGACGCTCCTGCCCCAGCTGAGCACATCAGCGGCCCCACCCCGGAGCCTCCAGGCCCTGCAGACGGAGTTCCTGCCGGAGCTGAATCCAGGTTTCCAGAGCTGCCCCGCCACTGGGGCTGTTCCTCCTGCGGCCTCACGGGGTAAACAACCCCCACCGAGCCCTGCACCAGGCAGGGGCACAGCAGCTCCCCCAACTGCTAACACCTGAAAATCACAACAGGCCCCTCCCCCAGAACACCAGCTAGACTGACAACTTCCAGGAGAAGCCAAGGGACTTAAAGAACACAGAATCAGAAGATACTCCCCGGTGGTTCTTTTTTTGTTTGTTTGTTTTTGTTTTTGTTTTGTTTTGCTTTTTGATTTGTTTCCTTCCCCCACCCCCTTTTTTTCTCCTTTCTTTTTCTTTCTCTTTTTCTTCTTTTTTTTTTTTTTTCGTTTTTTTTTTCTTTTTCTTCCCTTTTTTTTTCTCTTTCTCTTTTCTTTCCTTCTTTCTCGCCTCTCTTTTTCTCTTTTTCCCAATACAACTTGCTTTTGGCCACTCTGCACTGAGCAAAATGACTAGAAGGAAAACCTCACCTCAAAAGAAAGAATCAGAAACAGTCCTCTCTCCCACAGAGTTACAAAATCTGGATTACAATTCAATGTCAGAAAGCCAATTCAGAAGCACTATTATACAGCTACTGGTGGCTCTAGAAAAAAGTATAAAGGACTCAAGAGACTTCATGACTGCAGAATTTAGAGCTAATCAGGCAGAAATTAAAAACCAATTGAATGAGATGCAATCCAAACTAGAAGTCCTAACGACGAGGGTTAACGAGGTGGAAGAACGAGTGAGTGACCTAGAAGACAAGTTGACAGCAAAGAGGGAAACTGAGGAAAAAAGAGACAAACAATTAAAAGACCATGAAGATAGATTAAGGGAAATAAACGACAGCCTGAGGAAGAAAAACCTACGTTTAATTGGGGTTCCCGAGGGCGCCGAAAGGGACAGAGGGCCAGAATATGTATTTGAACAAATTCTAGCTGAAAACTTTCCTAATCTGGGAAGGGAAACAGGCATTCAGATCCAGGAAATAGAGAGATCCCCCCCTAAAATCAATAAAAACCGTTCAACACCTCGACATTTAATTGTGAAGCTTGCAAATTCCAAAGATAAAGAGAAGATCCTTAAAGCAGCAAGAGACAAGAAATCCCTGACTTTTATGGGGAGGAGTATTAGGGTAACAGCAGACCTCTCCACAGAGACCTGGCAGGCCAGAAAGGGCTGGCAGGATATATTCAGGGTCCTAAATGAAAAGAACATGCAACCAAGAATACTTTATCCAGCAAGGCTCTCATTCAAAATGGAAGGAGAGATAAAGAGCTTCCAAGACAGGCAGCAACTAAAAGAATATGTGACCTCCAAACCAGCTCTGCAAGAAATTTTAAGGGGGCCTCTTAAAATTCCCCTTTAAGAAGAAGTTCAGTGGAACAGTCCACAAAAACAAAGACTGAATAGATATCATGATGACACTAAACTCATATCTCTCAATAGTAACTCTGAATGTGAACGGGCTTAATGACCCCATCAAAAGGCGCAGGGTTTCAGACTGGATAAAAAAGCAGGACCCATCTATTTGCTGTCTACAAGAGACTCATTTTAGACAGAAGGACACCTACAGCCTGAAAATAAAAGGTTGGAGAACCATTTACCATTCGAATGGTCCTCAAAAGAAAGCAGGGGTAGCCATCCTTATATCAGATAAACTAAAATTTACCCCAAAGACTGTAGTGAGAGATGAAGAGGGACACTATATCATACTTAAAGGATCTATTCAACAAGAGGACTTAACAATCCTCAATATATATGCTCCAAATGTGGGAGCTGCCAAATATATAAATCAATTATTAACCAAAGTGAAGAAATACTTAGATAATAATACACTTATACTTGGTGACTTCAATCTAGCTCTTTCTATACTCGATAGGTCTTCTAAGCAAAACATCTCCAAAGAAACGAGAGCTTTAAATGATACACTGGACCAGATGGATTTCACAGATATCTACAGAACTTTACATCCAAACTCAACTGAATACACATTCTTCTCAAGCGCACATGGAACTTTCTCCAGAATAGACCACATATTGGGTCACAAATCGGGTCTGAACCGATACCAAAAGATTGGGATTGTCCCCTGCATATTCTCGGACCATAATGCCTTGAAATTAGAACTAAATCACAACAAGAAGTTTGGAAGGACCTCAAACACATGGAGGTTAAGGACCATCCTGCTAAAAGATAAAAGGGTCAACCAGGAAATTAAGGAAGAATTAAAAAGATTCATGGAAACTAATGAGAATGAAGATACAACCGTTCAAAATCTTTGGGATGCAGCAAAAGCAGTCCTAAGGGGGAAATACATCGCAATACAAGCATCCATTCAAAAACTGGAAAGAACTCAAATACAAAAGCTAACCTTACACATAAAGGAGCTAGAGAAAAAACAGCAAATAGATCCTACACCCAAGAGAAGAAGGGAGCTAATAAAGATTCGAGCAGAACTCAACGAAATCGAGACCAGAAGAACTGTGGAACAGATCAACAGAACCAGGAGTTGGTTCTTTGAAAGAATTAATAAGATAGATAAACCATTAGCCAGCCTTATTAAAAAGAAGAGAGAGAAGACTCAAATTAATAAAATCATGAATGAGAAAGGAGAGATCACTACCAACACCAAGGAAATACAAACGATTTTAAAAACCTATTATGAACAGCTATACGCCAATAAATTAGGCAATCTAGAAGAAATGGACGCATTCCTGGAAAGCCACAAACTACCAAAACTGGAACAGGAAGAAATAGAAAACCTGAACAGGCCAATAACCAGGGAGGAAATTGAAGCAGTCATCAAAAACCTCCCAAGACACAAGAGTCCAGGGCCAGATGGCTTCCCAGGAGAATTTTATCAAACATTTAAAGAAGAAATCATACCTATTCTCCTAAAGCTGTTTGGAAAGATAGAAAGAGATGGAGTACTTCCAAATTCGTTCTATGAAGCCAGCATCACCTTAATTCCAAAGCCAGACAAAGACCCCGCCAAAAAGGAGAATTACAGACCAATATCCCTGATGAACATGGATGCAAAAATTCTCAACAAGATACTGGCCAATAGGATCCAACAGTACATTAAGAAAATTATTCACCATGACCAAGTAGGATTTATCCCTGGGACACAAGGCTGGTTCAACACCCGTAAAACAATCAATGTGATTCATCATATCAGCAAGAGAAAAACCAAGAACCATATGATCCTCTCATTGGATGCAGAGAAAGCATTCGACAAAATACAGCATCCATTCCTGATCAAAACTCTTCAGAGTGTAGGGATAGAGGGAACATTCCTCGACATCTTAAAAGCCATCTATGAAAAGCCCACAGCAAATATCATTCTCAATGGGGAAGCACTGGGAGCCTTTCCCCTAAGATCAGGAACAAGACAGGGATGTCCACTCTCACCACTGCTATTCAACATAGTACTGGAAGTCCTAGCCTCAGCAATCAGACAACAAAAAGACATTAAAGGCATTCAAATTGGCAAAGAAGAAGTCAAACTCTCCCTCTTCGCCGATGACATGATACTCTACATAGAAAACCCAAAAGTCTCCACCCCAAGATTGCTAGAACTCATACAGCAATTCGGTAGCGTGGCAGGATACAAAATCAATGCCCAGAAGTCAGTGGCATTTCTATACACTAACAATGAGACTGAAGAAAGAGAAATTAAGGAGTCAATCCCATTTACAATTGCACCCAAAAGCATAAGATACCTAGGAATAAACCTCACCAAAGATGTAAAGGATCTATACCCTCAAAACTATAGAACACTTCTGAAAGAAATTGAGGAAGACACAAAGAGATGGAAAAATATTCCATGCTCATGGATTGGCAGAATTAATATTGTGAAAATGTCAATGTTACCCAGGGCAATATACACGTTTAATGCAATCCCTATCAAAATACCATGGACTTTCTTCAGAGAGTTAGAACAAATTATTTTAAGATTTGTGTGGAATCAGAAAAGACCCCGAATAGCCAGGGGAATTTTAAAAAAGAAAACCATAGCTGGGGGCATCACAATGCCAGATTTCAGGTTGTACTACAAAGCTGTGGTCATCAAGACAGTGTGGTACTGGCACAAAAACAGACACATAGATCAGTGGAACAGAACAGAGAATCCAGAAGTGGACCCTGAACTTTATGGGCAACTAATATTCGATAAAGGAGGAAAGACTATCCATTGGAAGAAAGACAGTCTCTTCAATAAATGGTGCTGGGAAAATTGGACATCCACATGCAGAAGAATGAAACTAGACCACTCTCTTTCACCATACACAAAGATAAACTCAAAATGGATGAAAGATCTAAATGTGAGACAAGATTCCATCAAAATCCTAGAGAAGAACACAGGCAACACCCTTTTTGAACTCGGCCATAGTAACTTCTTGCAAGATACATCCACGAAGGCAAAAGAAACAAAAGCAAAAATGAACTATTGGGACTTCATCAAGATAAGAAGCTTTTGCACAGCAAAGGATACAGTCAACAAAACTCAAAGACAACCTACAGAATGGGAGAAGATATTTGCAAATGACATATCAGATAAAGGGCTAGTTTCCAAGATCTATAAAGAACTTCTTAAACTCAACACCAAAGAAACAAACAATCCAATCATGAAATGGGCAAAAGAGATGAACAGAAATCTCACAGAAGAAGACATAGACATGGCCAACATGCACATGAGAAAATGCTCTGCATCACTTGCCATCAGGGAAATACAAATCAAAACCACAATGAGATACCATCTCACACCAGTGAGAATGGGAAAAATTAACAAGGCAGGAAACAACAAATGTTGGAGAGGATGTGGAGAAAAGGGAACCCTCTTACACTGTTGGTGGGAATGTGAACTGGTGCAGCCACTCTGGAAAACTGTGTGGAGGTTCCTCAAACAGTTAAAAATATACCTGCCCTACGACCCAGCAATTGCACTGTTGGGGATTTACCCCAAAGATACAAATGCAATGAAACGCCGGGACACCTGCACCCCGATGTTTCTAACAGCAATGGCCACGATAGCCAAACTGTGGAAGGAGCCTCGGTGTCCAACGAAAGATGAATGGATAAAGAAGATGTGGTTTATGTATACAATGGAATATTACTCAGCTATTAGAAATGACAAATACCCACCATTTGCTTCAACGTGGATGGAACTGGAGGGTATTATGCTGAGTGAAGTAAGTCAGTCGGAGAAGGACAAACATTATATGTTCTCATTCATTTGGGGAATATAAATAATAGTGAAAGGGAAAA
This sequence comes from Canis lupus baileyi, assembly GCF_048164855.1. Lineage (NCBI taxonomy): Eukaryota > Metazoa > Chordata > Mammalia > Carnivora > Canidae > Canis > Canis lupus. Next base: position 6,942,320 of record NC_132848.1, on the reverse strand, counting down.
TAAGGGAAGGGAGAAGAAATGTGTGGGAAATATCAGAAAGGGAGACAGAACATAAAGACTGCTAACTCTGGGAAACGAACTAGGGGTGGTAGAAGGGGAGGAGGGCGGGGGGTGGGAGTGAATGGGTGACGGGCACTGGGTGTTATTCTGTATGTTAGTAAATTGAACACCAATAAAAAAAATAAAAAAAAAAAATAAAAAAATAAAAAATAAAAAATAAAAAAAAAAAAAAAAAAAATAAATACAATCTTAAAAAAAAAAAAAAAAAAAAAAAAAAAAAAAAAAAAAAAAAAAAAAAAAAAAAAATTTAATACTAATGGAATGTGAGCACATTAGCATCTCTAAAGTAGTTATCCACTAAGATTGTGATAGTTATATTTTTGTTGAACATCTAACCTGAAGTTTTCAGTGACACGAAACCGCAATCTTCATTTAGATTGAGAAAATCAAATTTGATGACAGTATTAAAATAAAGATAAAACTCTGCTACATACCATATAATTCTGTAATATTTAATAAGAACATAGGAAAAAGAAAACCATGACCCAATGGGGTGGGAGGGTGGTGGAGCCAGAACTACTGGAGCAAAAACAAATGTGAATGCGCTACAAGGTTGGTCCTACTGCTGGATGGACTGGATGGTGCTTAGTGGTATTATTTGAGCTGCTCTGGGAAGATGGACTCCTAAAGCTCTTCTTTCCTTCGTTGAGACATTTATTCAATGCGATTTCATTTAACCATTTATTTCATTTCTAGGCTTAAGTTTTGACCTCTTGAGATTTTCTTTGAAAATGCAAACATTCTTTGGAGAGACACCATACTGAGTATCTACAGATTAAAACTGAGGAGCTAGTTTCTTCCAGGTTGAGGAAGCCTGGGAGGAAACAAGCAATCAGTATAAGAATGAGAGAGACACAAAAGATGGAAGCCAGGCATTCCTAAAAGATCTTTCACAATTTTGCCTCTGAGCTTAGAACAAAATCCTGTGCATAGGCCAGAAATCCAATGGAAGACTGGAAGACATCAGCCTTCAAGATCCATTCTCCCCTTCTTTCAAAGTAACAAAACAATCCCCCAAATGTTAATGGCAATAATAGAAACAGACTGAATTTTTCAGCCTCGTCTGTATCTTTGTGCAGCCATGTGACCATGTTCTTTGCAAGTAAGAGGAAGTGATGTTCCTCAAGGAAAGGCTCGTCTTTCCTAGGCATGCTGGTATGCTAGAGCTAGGTCAACCATCTTGGCTGGCTCTCGGGTGGAATCTGCCTTTTAACAATGAGAGCGAAGAACAGAGGGGAGCCTGCATTTCTGATGGTCCTAGAGCTACACCACCGGTTTAGAAGGGCCTAATTTACATGAGCAGGAGCTAATCTTTTTTTTCTCAGTTAAGCCACTATTATTTTGGATTTCTGATGCTGGTAGCTAAGCTAAATACGAATTAAAACAGATACTTTAATACTTAATAATTCCCTTCACTGCCAGTTTGGGAAGAAACAGAACCTGAAAGAAGAGTAAGTAGTAGGTGAATCAGAAGCAGTGAGCAAGCATGGGAAATAAAAATGAATATTTTATTTATTTTTTCTTTTTTCACCACCCATTATCCCTGCTCCTTTATTCTATTTTCTGGCATTCCACGGACTCTTACAAATCTTTGCAAATACCTGCTGACGTGTAAGCATTCATTTGCTTCCTTGCCATTTATTGAACAGCTATCAAGCTTTACATGAAAAGTATATGAAAAGTTACTGTGGAACTTGTGAAGAAGAAGAAATACACTTGTTGTATTTCTCCAAGCTTGAGGCCCAGCCTCATCTTAGAAATCAGGCCTCGGGCCCTCAGTTCACAGGTGAGGAAACTAAGATTCAAGGATACCATTTATTGCATAGCCAGGTGGTGGGAGGATTGTTGCAACCTGAGAGGCCAACGTTTGTGACTATTATACTGCAGTTTGGTTTCAGGGTTTCCCATGGAAAGGGAGCTTTGTCTACTTTTGTAGTGACATTTAATTTTGTAATTTAATGAAGGATAAAGGACTATGCTCTAAAATTTTGCCTTTAGCCTTATACATTTGAGAGCTCCCCATAAATGCTTCCTCCACTAATTATATCTTGCTTCCTGATAACATGCAGGTGTGTGTGTGTGTGCGGGTGGTGATGGCAACTTTGGAAACCTGCTTTCAGTTTGATATTGATAAATGGGCAATACTTTATCACCTAGATGGTAGTGGTTTTAACTGGATGTGTGCAATGGTATGCAAGACATGACCACGTCAGTGTAGGCTGGTTAAAAACCGAGTTGCCAAATAGGAAACTAGCTCCAAATTTTCCTGCCCATCAAGCCTATAGAATTGAAAGGAATCTTTCAAAGTGATAGAAACATCCTGGATTAACTGGTGGGTTTGAATGCAGAAATCAGAGCAGAAGCAGCTATCTTTTGTATTTTTCATATCCTATGGCTGTGATTCTCCTGTTCACCTTCTCCCTGCAGTGAGTTTTTAATGAATTGCTATAAAGGGTGAGGTGGTTTGAATCTCAGGAAAGATAAAATCACTGGGCTCCAAGAAAAACAAAACAGATGGCATGCCTTAAAATTTTTGCTTTCATATTTCAATTATTCAAAAATACCTTCTGCAAAGCTGGTGTCTATTTTGCAAAGGGCGTTTACACAGTAAGGAAGTTGCTAAATGAGTTGGAGAAAGCAGGTTAGACTGCTTAAGGCATTTTATTTTTATTACAACAGAAAAGATGTTTTAATTAGTTATTTACAGTGTTTCTGACTTGGAACTGACTACTTATATGGCAGAAAACAGCCATCCTTCCTTAGTAAATATGGAATGATTTCTATCCTGTTTTACTATTTTTAATGGTATTTTAAATATTTAAGTAAAGTTTAGATTTTGATCAGATTTTTAGAGCAAAAACCTTTATTCACAGTCTTTAATATAGTATATACTAACTGCCTACAACTGGTCCATAAGCATGATAAGCATCTCTGCATTTTGTGCAAGGATCTAAAAGCAAAGGTTTTATGATCTTAGGAAAGTTAAAGTCTAATGGGAAGGACATGGATTACTGGAGAAGGTAGGGAAGGGACTAACTCTTCCTAAAGGAACAGAAAAAGTTTCATGAAAGGGCCTTATTTGAGTCAAGAGCTGAAGGTTGACTGGAGATTTACAAGGTAGATAAGGTGGGGCTGGGGAGAATGGTCGAGGCAGAGGAAAAGCAAGAATAAATTCATTGAACCTGAGTAAGTTCATGGCGTATTTGGGTTATATTAAATATTTTAGGGTGGTTGGAGAACTGAATGTCTGGGGAAGAGTTGAAGGAAATAAGTCAAATAGGTTGTCAAGTGAGAGACTTCTATTCTCTGTAGAAGCTATTTCACTTCTTTACCACGTTCCTCAATCTCCTGGGGCTTCCATCCCATCATGCACCAGCCTCTTGAGTTTTAGATCATAGCCTTGCTTCACATTATCATAAAAAAAAAAAAAAAGCAGCACTCATTGAATGGGTGCTTCTTCATCTTTCCATCACCGAATCTATATATAAACCTCCACCAATTTCCATTGCCTCCATTTATGACAGCGACTCAGATAAAATGTCAGAGACCAATTCCTTCCTGTGTGTTTCCCTCTTGCCGTCTCATGAAATTTGCCTGCTAAGATTTTCCTTCTCTGCTCTTCTCTCTCTTTTCTTGATTATTCTCATCAGATGATGTATTCTAGTATCTCCCATCTTAAAAACAAGACAAAAAAAAAAAAAAAACAATCGACAAATAAAAATATTCCTTGACCTCACATGCTGTTTCAGTTCTTGTAATGTGGTGCACCAACTATTTCAAGTGCTCCCTTAAAATTTCTAACTTTTCTGGGCCAGACTAGTTCTGGCCCATGGATTGTGGTAAGTAATGCTAAGAGCTGGTGGTGTACCTCCTCCATTGATCCTTTCCCTGCCACCGTGGTGAATGGAGAGGCCACATGTCCCAAATAGAATAATTACAAATGGGGGGCAAGGAGTCACTGAACACTGTGTGAGAGACACATAAATGTTTATTGTGTAAAGACCTAGGTTTGGGGATCTCTGGGTGGCTCAGCGGTTTGGCGCCTGCCTTCGGCCTAGGGCGTGATCCTGGAGTCCTAGGATCCAGTCCCACGTCAGGCTCCCTGCATGGAGGCTGCTTCTCCCTCTGCCTGTGTCTCTGCCTCTCTCTATATATATCTCTCATGAATAAATAAATAAAATTCTTTAAAAAAGATGTAGAGTTTATCTATTACATACTGTTAGTGTAAATTATCCTGATAAATAGAACTACCACTCTATTCCTCCATTCTTTTCCACAACCTTCTGCAAAAGTTTTGCAAATCCTTTTGCATTTTCTTCACACACATGCCTCTTCCAGTCCTTTTTCATTTTCTTCCTGTGCATGCCTCTTCCATTTCACTTTTCTCTTCCTAAGATTACTAAGAACTCTAATACAGAAGAGGATTTTTTTTTTTTGTATTTATCTTACTATTCTTAGTAGAAGATAATGCTCATGATCACTCCTCTGTGAAACAGTCTTTTCTAATGTCTTTGTACTCTTCTGGCTTTTATTTTCCATCTCCTTTGGTGACTTCGACTCCTTTCCCAATGTCTCAATAGCACGGTTCTCAGGGAATTAGCCTAGTGTCCTCTTAAATTTCCTTCCTGCACTCTTTCTCCTATGTTGTTCACACCACTGCTTACAACCTTGTGGTGGTAACTTCCAGATTTCTCCAAGTCAGACATCTTGTTTTAAAGGTCTACATTCCTCACTCCTACAGCCACATATTTGCCATTTTCACTAGCTTTCCCACAGGCACTTCAAACTTCATATGCACAAATAAACTTGATAAACTGTGCCCTCCATCTGCCAAACTTCTTTCTTTTCATGCAGGAATGCACATGATGTAATGCCTACCAAAATACCAATAGCATCTTTTACAGAATCAGAACAAATAATCCTAAAATTTGTATGGAACCATACAAAATACTCCAAATAGCCAAGGCAATCGTGAGGAAGAATAAAGTTGGAGGTATCACAATCCCAGATCTCACGATATACTATAAAGCTATAGTAATCAAAACAGTATGGCACTGGCAGACTGATCAATGGAACAGAACAGAGAGTCTATAAATAAACCCCTATATAGTCAATTAGTCTACCATAAAGAAGGTAAAAATATGTAGTGGGAAATAGGTAGGCTTTTTCAATAAATGGAAAACTGGACAGCTACATACAAATGAATGAAACAGGACTACTTATACCATATGGAAAAATAAACTAAAAATGGATTAAAGACTTAAACATGTGAGACCTGAAACCAAAAAAGTCAGAGTCATTCCTGCCAAGTGTCTATCACTACAAACTTTGTTTATTCGTGGTTCCGTATCTGTCGATTCAAATACACTTAAAACCTACTGTACTTGGCCTATTTAAGCACTGAATTGTCGTTATCATTTTCTGACTGCTTTTCTTTTTCCAATCTCATCTCCTAATTCATTATCCACTCAGCAGCTAGACTTTTAGTCTCTATCTGTGGAAATTTTATCAATTTGAGGAGAGGGTATAAAAACAAATGAATTTTATGAGGGTCATTTTAAGTAAACCAATAAACATGAAGGAAATCTATAGAGACTATGTGATTAGTATGGTCACAAAGTGCACGGAAAATCTTTAGGCACAAAAATTTATTTAAAGCACCACCAATATGCCACCTTCTTAAAAGACAAAAATTCACCATTTTCCCTAGACTACTTTTTTAAAAAGTAGCATAAATGACATAGTATCATATTTGGCTAAATTTCCATCTATGCTATCAAATTTTGGAATACACATCCAACCTCCACTACTGGTTGTGTTTACGCTATGGAAAAAGGAGGTGAAAGAGCACATGATTTACTATCGTATTAATGAGGAAGTGTAACAGTGATTGTTCATTTAAGCATGTAATAAAGATTACTCTTGTAAAGCAAAAAAAAAAAAAAATTACTAAGAGACTAGACCTCAAAACTCCTGTCACAAGAAAGATTATAACTAGGTGAGGTAATTGATGCTGAGCTTACTGCTGTAATCATTTCACCATATAAGCATATATCAAATCATTATGTTGTACAACTTGAAATAATACAATGTTATATGTCAAGTTAATCTCAGCAAAACTGGAAAAAGATTTAAGTCCTTGCGTAAGAACAAAAAAACCTAAAATGTAGAAATCTGGGTGTGTTTTCAAAGGAAGAAGGCACTAATAAAAGATGCTTGTATGTATGCTCTCTTCTGGTCTTGCAGTCCCAGCTGCAACTTGTGTAAGAACAGACCTTGGAAATAGAATAAAGGATGAAATATAAAAGCTGCCTTGAGAACTTTCTCAAATCCTAAGGCCACAAATGCTGCCATCACAGTCCTTTCTCTTAGCCAGATTATAGTTCTGATTTTTGGTTTTAAGAATACAAATGTAATAACAGACTGTCTTCCTGTGAATGGCTCGGGCTGATTAAAGATGTGAGCAACCTACAGTCAACATCATGTATTTCAGTTTTATTGCAACTTTCCTTTTTTCCCCTTTTCTCAAGTTTGTATGTATGTATCTACGTATGTATTTATATTTATTTATGTTTATTTATTTATCAAGTTTTTATTAAATTCTAGTTAACATATCATTTAATATTAGTTTCAGGTGTGGAATTTAGTAATGCAACACGTACATCACCCAGTGACTCATCACAAGTGCCCTCCTTAATGCCCATCACCTATTTCACCGATCCCCCCAGAAGGCACCTCCCCTCTGGTAACCATCAGTTTGTTCTCAATAGTTAAATCTGTTTCTTTGCCTCTCTTTCTGCTCCCCACCCCCACCATGTTCCTTTAGATGTGTCTTCTGAGGCAAAAGGAAGAAAAACAAAAATAAGCTATTGGGATTTCATCAGAATAAAAAGCTTCTACACAGTGAAGGAAACTATTATTGCAACTTTCTAAAAAATCCTGCTACCTTTGAATTTTTCTACGTTGTTTTCCTGGAACCCCAACCTCGACAATGGTCCTGAGATGGGAGTTGTAAGGTAATGGAGCAGATATAAATAAATTAAATTCATCTACCATGACCAAGAGACAGCTGGGTGGTAGTGATAGAGGCACTGAGCTTGTTGTCAGAATAACTAGATATAAATTACGGTTTGTGTCATTTACAATCAGTGAAAGCTTATTTTTCTACATTCTCTGAGATTCTAGTTTTTTAAAAATATGTAAAATAGGAACAATAATACCTATTCCATAGGATTATTGGGAAGATAAAATGTTTAATTTTTGAAAAATGGTTGGTATAGTACCTTTTTACACATTGGGTTCTTACAACACATTTTACCTAATCTAGATCAAAACTCGAATGATTGATAATAACCATTAAAATGTTCATTTTGGAGTTAGAAAAGAGTTTAGCTTTTTTTTTTTTTTTTTTTTTTTACCAGTCCACTTATTTTGTGGATACCAAAGCCAAAGTCAGTTGAGTTGACTTGCTCCAGATAATACAGCTAAGGGGAGTAGCAGGGCTGAAATCCTGGTTTCTGTGAGCAGCCCCACAGGCTTTTTATTGATGGATCCTGCTGTAAGAAAAGTGGGATGGGTCACCGTGTACAACCAGATGTCACATGTCGCAGAACCCACTTCTAGTAAGAGAAGAAGAACATTTAACAATTTTACAACAGTGGTGTATGGAGAATTTGGTTCAAATAGGGCTCTTCTCACTAACAGTGATTTTTTTGGCATGTTACTTCTTAACCCCGAGCAACAGTCTGCCATGATAATACAAATAATTGTTGACTCAAATGAGGGCAAGTTAGATGAATGTACTTAGCACGGGTTTTTGAACATAGAATGTTCAATAAATATTTGTGAAATTTGGGCCCACGTTGTAAATTCATCTAATATACTTTGCTGATCTAGATATTTTAGAAAAAAAAGGGGCAAAAAGTTTGCCTCAAATGGTCTTTTCCCCAAATCGTCTAAAAAATTCTTTTAACTCTGTGGTTCTTAATGCTTACGGAAGCTTAGCCAAGATGAGTTATTGTAACAGTTAACTTCCTAAGGTCATACTTCTGCAACAGAAATGGGATTGCAGCATCCAAATAGCTGACACAAGTCTCCTTAGATAATCTATTTGTGATTGTGGAACTTTATTTTATTCCTAGTTATTCATTCCACCTCCAGCCATGGAAACCTAGAGAGGTGGGTTTTTTTCCCCCCTCAAACCTAAGCCACAAGATAGGCAGATCTGCTTGCCTGTCTTATTTTAAGGCCAACGTGACCTCCAAAAGGGGATTGCTTTTAATTGGATCTATTTATATTCTTTTTCATTTGGGCTGGGGCACTGACCCATGCTAGGAGCACCTCTGTCTAGTGGCCTGCCCCAAATTGATACAGTACTTGACCTGTTACACTCCATTTCCTGAGCTACAAGCCTGACAGAGTCTATTTCCATAACCCTCAGAACCCTGGCATGACTGGGATGACAGACTTTTTCTTTAACAATGGTCTTCTCCAAAACTAGCTTTCAAAACGACTACTCCACTATTAACAAAATACTTTTGGTTAACAATAAAACCACGTTATATGCCACAGCGGTGTGAATGTAGAGTACTTCCTTGTGGGAATCCTTTAAATTCATGCCATCATTTCACCCTTAGACATGCACAGTGATGAGTGACTCAATCTAAGGTTTGTTTTTACCTTCCTCAATTGTTAGGCATTATGCTCATTTTTTTTCCCAGTGTTCCTTGATGACTTTTTCATTAGTAGAAAGATGAATAGACTCTGGTGAAATCTTGGAGTGAGACTCCATTTATACGGTGGCCATCCAATTTTATGAATGACTGCTAGTTTAAAAGCAGATTTCTATTCCTTAAATGGAATGTAGTAGACTCATTGGAAAGATGTTTAATGCATGTTGATATTTTGTTAAATGAAAATGAAACTGTAGAACAACATGCTCATCATAAACTTATATTTCACATCCACACAAATTAAAAATATCAATGAAAGGAGACTGAGAAAGACCTGGAAAATAATGCATATGCTGTTAACAATAGTTATTTCTGTGGGATGTAATTAATGAGGATGTTCCCTTTCTAGTTTATACATTTCATAATAGTTTGAGTATTTGTAATACATTACTCTTTTAATAACTTTTTAAAATCAGAATAAAATGAGTTTTAAACAATAATAATTAACAAAAGAAATTGGAGAAGTTGTAAGCAGTCACATAGTGTTCCAGAAGGATGCCCTGCTCCTCTAAGCAACATTGTGAAGAGGGATGTTGACATTCCTTATGAGAGTTTCTGAACATTTAAATTTTATTTTTAAACTAAGCTAACACAACTTCTTACTAGATGTGTCTCCTGAGGCAGGGGAAACAAGAGCAAAAATAAGCTACTGAGACTTCACCGAAATAAAAAGCTTCTACACAGCAAAGGAAATAATCAACAAAACTAGAAGGCAACCTAAGGAATGGTAGAAGATATTTCCAAATGACATACCTGATAAAGGGTTAGTATCTAAAAAATGTAAAGAACCTAGAAAATTCAACACCTAAAAAATGAATACTCCAATTTAAAAATAGGCAGAAGACATGAATAGACTTTTTTCCAGAGAAGACATATAGAAGGCCAATAGACACGTGAAAAGATGCTCAACATCTCTCAGCATCAGGGGATATACAAACAATACAATATGAACAAAACTAGAAAGAGATATCATCTCACACCTGTCAGAATGGCTAAAATTAACACGGGAAACAATAGGTTTTGGTGAGGATGTGGAGAATGGAGGCCCCTTTGCCCTGTGGGTGGGAATGTAAACTGGCGCAGTCACTCTGAAAAACAGAATGGAGGTTCTTCAAAAAGTTAAAAATAGAATGAACCTACAATTCAGCAATTACACTACTAGGTATTTACTCAAAGGATACAAAATTACTAATTTGAAGGGATATATGTACCCCAGTGTTTATAGCAGCATCAATAATAGACAAATTATGGAAAGAGCCCAAGTATCTATCAACCGATGAGTGAATAAAGAAGATGTGGTGTGTACACACACACACACACACATATGCACACACGGAATATTACTCAGTCATCAAAAAGAATGAAATTTTGCCATTTGCAACATGGACAGAGCTACAGCGTGCTATGCGAAGTGAAATAAGTCAGAGAAAGATAAGTACCATATGATTTGACTCGTATGTGGAATTTAAGAAACCAAGTAAATGATCATAGGGGAGAAAAGAGAAAGAAAAACCAAAAACCCCGACTCAACTCTAGAGAACAAATTAATAGTTACCAGAGGGGAGATGGGGTGGGAATGGATTAAATAGATGAGAGGGATGAAGGAGGGCACTTGTGATGAGCACTGGTGTTGGATGTTAAGTGCTGAATCATTAAAGTCTACACCTGAAACTAATATTATACAGTATGTTAACAAAAACTTGGGGGAAAAAAACTAAGCTTACTTATTATGGGCTCTTCCATCCTTCTATTATAGAATATAATAATTTTCAACATATGTTTATGCAATTTAAAATACATAAGATCCTTTAGTTGGGCACATAAAACATTATTTTTTTAGTGTCCTACAACATTAACTGGTTTCTCTACATATACAAGAGAAATAGCAGTAGTTAAACATATGAGTTATAACTAAAGATATAACACATAAAGTTCTTTCTCTTCCTCTGTGGATGGTTCCTGTTACATTGCGTTTTGCCCCAAGTAAATATTTTAGATATATTCATTTTATCTTTTTTTATGGGTATGTAGAAGCAGAATCTTTCTGCAAGTTAGAATCTGTAAAAGAAAATTTTTTGCATTGGGCACCTGTTAAAAATGGCAAGAAAGATTTTTATCCAGACTATTTCAGTAGGAGAGAAATTAGATTGTTCAATATGGAAGGGCTCAACTCCAAACACAACAAAGACAGCGGGGCATTTATAGCTAACAAGCAGAGTAAAGGGGTCCATGGACAGAAAGTTACAAAGAGGAACTTGATTATACATCAAGGGTAGGAGTATTTTTGCTAAACTGGCTTTACAGGACTCTTGTTAAAAAAGGGGCCAAATAATCAGGTATCAAGGATGGGAGAGTTCTTCACTGAGTGGCTTAGCAGGATTCTTTGCTAAAACTGGGCTGGCCCGCAGAAGTTGAGACTTGGTCAAGAAGAGGGCTTACAGGATGTAAGCTTGACCAGACTTAAGTCTGGTCAAGAAAGGCTTGCCAAGTCCCATCACTGGTGTTCACGTGTCAGGTTGTATCCTATTATGATGGATCCAAGAAAAGAGATTTTCCTAGAAAAAAAGGCAAAGTGGGGGGAATCCCATGTTTCTTAACCAAGACTGCTAGAATTTCAAGCAAACATTGGTGCATTTCTATATTGTTTGAACCTGCTTCTGGGAGGAAAGTGACATGTGAGCTTGCTTGGCCCATGAGAGAAGTGCAGAAAACACACTCATGCAAGTGCTCCAAGCGAGGCCATCCTTTCCCGGGTGCAACACAGCGTGTTTCAGAGTGTTGACTTTGCAGCCAGACTGCCTGGACTCACACGTATCTCACTCTAACCCCTGCTCTATGATCTTGGGCAAGGTACATACTACTTCTAAACCTCTGTAATTTTGTTGGCAAACAGGGCTGATAATGGTAACTATCTCCTTTTTCTGAGTATTAAATGAGTTAAACTAGGTAAAGCCCCATGGCCTTAACACATCGTCACAAGAGTTAGATATGTTTACACAAACAAGGTGCTTTTAATATTATCTTGCCCACAGTAAGTGTTCAATAATTGTTTGCTCTTCAATCTATAATGCTCTTTTTCTTTCTTTTAAAAAAATTTTTATTTGAATTCAGCTAATTAACACATAATGTATTATTGGTTTCAGAGGTAGAGGTCATCAATCTTAAATAATATCCCAGGGCTCATTACATCATATTCCCTCCTTAATGTCCATCACCCAGTTACCCCTGATCTTTTTCTTTTTAGCTTTTTCTTAGGATCTATTTGGCCTTATCCAAAACCCCTCACTAGAACTATTTCCACATCTTGTCTAAAAAGTTTGAGATTATTCCCTTCACCATTTCCAGAAGTTGCTCCTATTTATTTTCTATCAGTAGGCATCTAGACAGTTTCTATGATGGTTAAAGTATTTTTATTATTTCTGAGCAAAAGATGTGGCAGGATTAGGGTCACTATTTAATGATGAGGACAGTGGGTCCCTATAGCATATATATGAAGACTTCAATTTACTGTTTACATTAATATATATGCAAATTGAATCATATCATTCCTCTAAATCCTCCGATGCATCTTGTTGTTTGTACTTAATTAAACTTCAATTCTTTACTATAATGTCTTGCGTGATTTGAACTCTTTCTATTTTGTACATGAAACCCTTTACTTTAGACACTTGCCACACTAGGGCTTTTTATAGTTCATTGCATTTGCAAATTTCATTTCACCTTGGAGCTTTTTGCATGTGCTATTCTCTCTGCCTGGGATACTTTCCCTCTCAGTCTTTGTATGGAATGTCCCTTCTCATCATTTTTGTTTTAGTTAAAATATTACCTTCTCAGAGAGACTGACCCAAACCACCCTTTATCATTCTCTGTCAGCCCCTTTTTTGCTTTTTGGATAAGACTTATATTTTTAAATTACTTATATTTTTAAATTACTTTATTGTTTGTTCATTGTGTCCATCACTGGAATGTGATTTGCAGGATTCAAATTATACAACTGTAAGTGATTATTGATGACAGTTCTCACTTTACTTTTTACTATTTTCTTAGACACAATGAGGAGTATCAACTTTTAGTATCATTTTGCAAATGAATTTCATGAACTTTAATATCGATGGGAAAGGGGATCCCTGGGTGGCGCAGCGGTTTGGCGCCTGCCTTTGGCCCAGGGCGCGATCCTGGAGACCCCGGATCGAATCCCACGTCAGGCTCCCGGTGCATGGAGCCTGCTTCTCCCTCTGCCTATGTCTCTGCCTCTCTCTCTCTCTCTCTATGTGACTATCATAAATAAATAAAATTAAAAAAAAATTTAAAAAAAAATATCGATGGGAAAGCTATCGTTCAATTAAATTTTAAAATCCGTGGAAATTGTTTTCATTGGATCAACAAATTCTCTGCCTTGCTGTGAACCCATGAAAAATCTATGCTGTGATCAAGAAGTGAAACTGACTGTTTAGAAAATTACAATGAACCTGTCTATTTTCATCTTCTAGTTTGAGATAAAAGGGGGAAAAGTGTTAAATCAAAGTAAACAGAGTGTTTACTCTGCTTTCAGTTTTAATAATTAAATGTATTATTCACAGTTAGGGAGTTTTACTGATGCACACCTTCCTTTGCTGTTTTTCTATGATCCTGTATATAATTTTCCTTTTATTTTGCCCAAGACCCCCTTATATCTCCCTCACTTATTTTAAATAAATGGCCTATATAAATTTGTTTGCACAATGAATGGCACTTACTGTGTCTTTAAGGTTTTATGCTTTGGTGATGTATATTTGGACTCATTCATAATTCATATTTAGGTGTCATTGGATATATGTGCTTAAAATTTCAGTAACATTTTTACAAATATTTTCTGAGCATCAACTATTGTCAAAGCACTGTGCTAGGGTACACGTTGGTGAATTTAAAAGATTCAAATTTTGGACAAATTTCCTAGATTCTTCTTAACTTAAAGTAACTTAAGGGCTATGTGTATGTTATATGGAATCTTTCCAATGCTCCAAAAGATATTTTCTGCTTTTGTCCAATCACAGGCCATATGAGAACTGTCACTATGGCTCTTCCTGTTATACAGTGAGTATCATATTTTCACCTACCCAGCCTTCCTCTTTCTGGTATAAGAGAACTCACTATTATTATTAGCTTTTAACCCATGCAGTTTGATGGGACTGATGCTACCTCCTGGAATGGGCCCATGATTTAGGCCTCACTAAAAGGAATAGAATAACCCAAAGATCCAGTTTTGGAGTTAAAAGTAGACATGTGAGCAAACCAAGAAGTCAATGTCAATTCAAGAATTTTGCTAAGAGAACAGGAAAATGAGTTCCTCTCTTCCCAGTTCTGTGATGCTGGTGGAATGTAAAAGAGAGCTGCAGCTGGAGAACGAAGCCAACACGGACTCAACTATGACAGGCAGGTCCCTGACTTCATTGCCAGCAGCCTTGTACCCTATTAAGCCTGAAAAAAGGTTTCCCCTTGAACTTTTCCCTAATTTGAGGTTCTCTTTTTAATGTAATCAAGTGTTCTTTTTAAATTTTGTAATCAAGAAAGTTAGAAAAATATACATAATTAACTGTTGAATTTGTATTGAGCCATTATTCTCTAGAGGAACACAAATAAAATAGGAATGTGCTCAGAGAAGTTACAGCTCTCTTCTGTGACGACTGCTTGTTGGAATCCGAATGGATCAGCCCAGGGAAGGAAGATGGAGAAGGAACTAACCAGATAACAACTGGGGTAAACAGCCCTGGAAGGGCTACAAGACTTTACAATGACAGTCATTTCTGCAGAGATATAGGATCAGAAATAAAGCTTCACTCACATTGACCAGTAGGAGGCAAAATTCAAATGTAACACAACAGTTATTCTGCTTTGTTAATAAAGAGACATTTTAACAGACATCCAGTGGGCTAGGTATGTTGAAGAGGGACCAGCCTAGCTCTGTATGCCTCAAATAAAACAGCTGGGTTTAATAAACTTGAACCATGGGGAAGAGACTGCAGTTCCAGATGAAGAAGAATTTTCTAACCAAGTTTTCTGAAGAGTGAATGGGCTGTTTTGAGAAGTGCCTTATCACTAGAGATTTTCATTTATATGCCAGATAACCACCAGTGTGAATGTTGACAGGTGACTTAAGCACATAAAAGTGGGCTAGACACGAATACCTTTCTTATCCTGTCCCATCCTGAGACATGGAGGTTCAATAAAAATGGTAATCCAGCTTGATTTGGCAGTTATTCTACCCAGATCATTGAAACATTCTGTTATTCCGGGAAAGAGACATTGAATCATCTGCATTTTGCATCTGTTTCTATATTGCAATATGATAAGATTTGGAGACAGGGCCTTCATACAAATATTTTCATAATACAATTATTTTTTATGCTGATATGACCAACAACAACAACAAAAACTAAACTAAACAAAATCCTGAAAAACCCTCTACCCGGAGTTCGAAACAGAGTAGGAATTTGGCAATCTTGCAAGTCTCTTGGTCAATAGAGACTGCTAAACTATAAGATTTAAGTAATTAAGTGATTTGGATCTTTGGATCAATAGAATTAATTATGCAATTAACAAATCCTCATACCCTATCATGTGGATCATTGTTTTTCAATTGCTATGTAGCTTTTAATGTGCGAAACTATCTTATAATTAAAATTCTATATTCAGTTATTAAAAGTAATAAGGACATGCTCTTTTAAGTGTATAATAAAATAAAGGTAGGTTTCTTGACTTAAACACATGCTTTTGCTTTGTGGGCAGAGCACCAGGCGGCGGCATAACACTGCAGTCCAGGAACAGATCTGGTGACAAGACAGCCTGGGGTTCAAATCTTCGAAATATCGTTTTATAGATAAGTGACCCTGGACAGGTTAATTTTCCCCAGCCTCAGTTTCTTCATTGGTAAAATGGAGATAATCTGCTTACTAAATCTTTCTATATTCCAGTTTTTTAATCTAGGCACCTTAGCTTTACACTGTGCCTTGCCTTCCTCTTTCTTAATCTGTTATCTCTTCTTTAAATCCTATTCCTCTTTTAGGGCTTAGCCTAAATAGCCTAAATATTTTTCTAACCCCTAATTAGTCCATGTTATCCCCTCATAAGAGCCTCAACTGTTCCTTTACAGTAATTATTTTAATTGTAATTTTACTGTCAGTTCTTGTGTTGTTATGAGTTCTCTCTCTCTCTCTCTCTCTCTCTCTTTTTCTCTCTCTCTTCTTAATCCTTTCTGTAACATCATTTCCTCACACCATGCCTGGCATATCAGAGTCAATCAATATTTGCACAAGGATAAAGGACCGTTACAAACATTCAATGAGAGAATGCACACAAAGCACTTAGAAAACAGTTTTCTTATTGAAGGAAACTGCTATTAATTAAAACTTTGCACCTTCCTTTCCTTTACTAACCAGAACTTTGTCACAGCAACTTTAAAAATACAAATAACAGTTATAAATGTACTTAAATAGACATTTATGAAAATTCATTCACAGAACATACCAAAATTATAACTATAAAGCTACTTATGTTTTTATTATTTTACTGTTTCTGCCACAAGATGTTAAACGCCCTGAAGGCAGGGCCTGTCTCTGGCTTATTGCTGGCTGTACTATCTATCAGTCATCTTACACTGCTCTATCGTGGTCTTTGAGATTCATCCTAAGGACAATGAAGTCCTTGAAGTGTCTCAAGCAGGGGGGTGACAATATCAGACTTGATAACTTAGAAGATCACTCTTCTGCTGGATGTAGACAAGGTCAGTATGGATCCAAGTGTATGTGGCTAGAGCTGCTGGGACCTTACTTATCTCACAAGTGAAAGCCTGTACTTTGTTTTTCATGGGGTTTTCCATGCAAGAAATTGGGGTGGCTCAGACTTGGGAAGATGTTATCAGAGATGCAAAGAGAGCGATAGACTCCCAGGAATATAATGGAGGTAGAATCAATGGGATTTGGTAACTTACACGGTGATAATAAAAGAGGGAGTCATTGCTATTACTATTATCATTATTAATAACACAAATTTCAAGTACTTTCATTTAGTTAGATGGTTGGTAGCATATGTGTTCTGAGCGGGAAGGAATTATCAAAGCAAAAGTGATGAAGTGATAGAAACACTTCTCAGCAGAGACATCAGAATTATGAATAGACTCAGCAGCTGGTTAGATTTGTAGCAATTTTTACCTCATCCATAGGCAGGAAAAAGTTTCAAACTGAAAGAACAGGGCATATATTAAGGGCAAAGTTCCTTTGTCCCCCCCAAACCTCCACCCCCCAATCTTTATTGAGATATAACTGATAAAGCAATAAGATATTTAAAGTGTACAGCATGATGACTTGATGTACATATACGTATACATCGTAGAAGGATTCCCCCCGGGGTCATGAACACATCCAACACTTCACATATTCACTTTTTTTTTTTTTTTGGTGAGAACATTTAAGTTCTACTGTCTTAGCAAATCTCAACCATATAAATATAGTGCGATCCACTCTAGTCACCTGCATTCAGTTCTCAGACCTTACTTATCTCACAAGTGAAAGCCTGTGAGCAGAAAAGGGCTTGTGGAGCTGGTCAGTAAATAGTTATTTCCAACCTACCCCACAGGGATATCTCCCCATTTCTTTCCCTGTGCATGGACAGATGAGACAAGGGGTCAGATCCAGCAGATGGACCTGTGGCCTGCACAGTTAGGATGATTGACAGGACCAGGGTGAAAAAATAAGACCAGGGAGGTAATTGACATTCCTGAGACAAGCAGCACTTGCACAAAGAAAATACACCCCGGAACAAAGGAAATGGTAGAGGAAAAAGAAATAAAGAAGCCCTTGTGTGAGAGCGAGCTCAGCTCAGCGAGCCAGCATAGGAGAACCTGAGCTCATTAAAAGTGATATGAACAGAATATGAAGGGAGGCAAGTGGAGTTCAGCTCAGGGAAGAGGCGGATGGAGCAGCATGCAGAGCCCTGTGCTGTGCTGGGTGCTGGCCCAGGGTTTGCCCATGCTCTCACCCTGGGCGGGGGGGCCTCCTCATAACCCCAGAAGGGAATTTTCATTTCTATTTCCATTTCTCAGAAAAAGACACTGACTCAGGCTTGCTCCCTCACTGCTTATGTTCACACGTTAGGCAGAGGCAGAGCTGGACTCCTTCCCAGGGTTGTCTAACTCTAGAGCTTTTTTTTTTTTTTTTTTTTTTTTTGAGAAAAACACATGATGCCACAGATCCCGATTCAAAATTTTTTTGGGGGCCAGGTAGGGAAGAGAAATGAGTAAACCTGGTTGGGGTGTGAGGCATGACGGGTGGATGACACAGCAAACGGGCGAGGGTCTGCTTCCCTTCAAGGGGCTTTGGGCCCCAGGGAGATGGTGCCGGGCGGGGATGTGGGCTTGGTGTTGTCAGAGCTTCAAACTTCACAAGCAAACTGAGAATTTATGTTTTTATGTGAAATCTCTTAATTTGTAGATGCTGCTAATTAATTCAGTATTTCAGAAAGCTGTTGACTGATCAAAGCAAAACTGCTCTGAAAGCTGGATTCAGCCTGGAGACTCCAGGGTGGTGACCTTTATGTTACACCCGCCGTTCGAGGCTCTCTTAGCAGTTAGCACGTTAAAACCCTTTGTGACATGATGGCTGGAGATTGTGTAAATACACAGGCCGTCAAAAGGCTCTAGTCACATGGAACCAAAATAGCTCATAAGTGGAAAAGCAAGTAGAAGACAAAAATAATGCCCTGCCCCTGTCACTGATGGGGGGATTCTGGTTAGACGAAGAAAAAAGGTAGATAATACACCTGGTCTGGGGGGCTGGCTCATGACTGCTTATAAGAACCAAATAGCAAATATCCAGGAGTTGTGTTAGTGTTAAAGCATTAGCTTTAACACAACAGTGCAAGAATTTACACCAAAGAAATCTGCCAACACTAAAAAATCAAAGTTTTTTTTCCCCCAGAGAGTTGGCTTGCTAGCACATCAGTGCCTGTAACTTATGAAAATGATTGCTTTCTAAATAAAACCACTTAAATTTGCTTACAATGTCATTTGGTTAACCCCCCACCATCCACCTGTCTCTGAAGTACTGATTTAACGAATCTATTGAGGAATGTATGTTTAGGTGAGTTCAGCTTATCATTTCATTTCCAGTTGGGGACTCTGCCGCCATGATTTCATGACTGACACCCTAGGAGCATCCATAACAAAAGCTGCATCCTGAGCAGGAAATAATTAGTTTTCAAATCAGCTAAATTTAGAGAGGGCTTCCACTTGCTATGGCTTTATTCTAAGAGATTCACAAGTTATCAAACTACAATTTAATCTTCAAAACAAACCCATGAGGTAGAAGTCTTAATGCTATTATTTTCCTGGTTAGGAAACAGGCACAGAGAAGTCATGGTACAGTTGTGATTTGAATCAGATACTCTCACTCTAGCTGTACTACTATACATATACTGTACACTATACTCCTAAAAATGCTAGTGGCCTCAAGGCAAATATTCGTGATTGTACACAGACTTGTCAACAAGACAGCACAGGAGGTAATAAGGGTTAAGTGACAAGCATGATCCCTGGATCACAATGAGTGATAAATAAATGCAATTTCTTTCCTTTCCCCTCCTGAAGTCTAAAGACATTTCACAAAATCGTGACTGAACAGAACCGGGCAAGTTACATCTCCAAAGACTTAATATATCTTAATAAAAAAATAAAAATAAAGCAGATTGTCCAAACTTCCCTAACAGCAAGCATTCTGCTTTTGGGAGGCAATCAGGAGACTGTGTTAAGTACCTTTCTAACAAAATATATTTCCAAAATTGTAATGATTGAAAAGACCCAACACCATACCCTTACAATTTTTCCCATGCTTTCCACCTTCTCTTTGAAAGAATTATGTAAGTTAGTGCTCCAACAATTAGTATTATGGGCTATATGGTATCATGTATTATTAAGTCCTGTACGTTTTTATGCTTTTACTAATGCAGTTATGTATTAGATACAGAGATTAGAACACACTGTTCAACAGTTACAGGAATTCTGAGAGGTGTGTTTTGTTTACTTGTGTATGTATGTTATAGACATTTACTTGAAAAACTTTTCTGTCACATTGCTAGAGGTAGATTTTGAATTTCTCAGTGTCCCTGAATATAAACTTCTATAAGAATCATCAAATAAACGGCTATGACTGTGCGTTTCCATGAATTTTGTACTTATTTAAATTATTTTGGCCCTAAGGAAAGAAACTCTCTTTCCCTAATATGTCAGGTAGCCAAAGGTCTAACTTTTTTTTCTTAAAATTGTTATTCCATACTAAATAAGTTCTGAGAAATTTGATTATATTTTGATATCATACTTGCAATCAAGATTCTCAGATTTAGCCATATTTAGGAAATTAATCAGTTTCTTACAAAGTAGTACAGCACTTGGCAAAGTTTATAGTTGCAATGTAGATGATCCATATCTACTGAATGCTATGAAAGGGAAACACTTGAAATGCCCTATATCTTTCAGGGGGCTTGGGAGATAAGGTAGAAAAAATAATTGAAAAGCAATATAGGAAAGGATTTACAAGTGCTGAGTGCTGTAGAGGATATAAATCAAGAAGTTGTGCAGATAAGAGAGAGATAACTTCAGGTCAGGTGCAAGGCATAGCCATGGCCCCAGTCCTGGAATGAAGGGATAAATCAGGTCCAGACTTGGGAGAATTTATGGAGAAAGCGAGATTTCAACTGGATCTTGCAAGATGGGTGGGTGCTGGATATTAGAAAGAGGAAGAAGAACCCTGCAGGTTGCATAAGTCAAGTTATTATGATAGGAATTAGCATTTGATGAATGCAGGGCAGTGCGCCAGTCTGGCTGGAAAGGACTGGGAACAGGACGGGGGACATAAGGCTCTAACCACCACTTGGACAGACCATCTATGTTTTCTCTTCCCAGATATAAACGATGCTGGAATTATAGTCACACAGATGTCTAAGCAGAATTATTTATCTGTCTTAAAGCTGTATTCTTAAAAAAAAATGATGGGAAAGCTAGAGTTGCAATCTAATGATTGATTCATTCAACAACATATACTGAGTACCTGAGATGTTCCAGGCATCTCTCTGTGCACTGAGACATTAAAGAGAGCAAATCATATTCTTTGAGTTCACCATCAAGTGAAAAAAAATGGGATGACAAACAAATAATTAGAATAACTTTGATATATGTATTTTGTTCAAAGGGCCATGGGGGTATGGAGGGAGGAATACCCCATTTTAAACAAGATGGACTGGACGTCTGCCAAAAAGAATTGATATTTGGTCTTGACAAAGAGTGTTGCCCAGAGAAAGAGAGGATAGTACAAAAGAATACGAGCTCAAAGGTAGGAAGACCCTCTGTTGTTAAGAGTGTATCACTGAGTCTGGGTCAGACAGAGGTCCAAAAATACATATTCTTCTATGCGTGTGCACACACACATGCTTTGGGGTCGGACTACTGGCAGGGGATGGACTGTAGAAAGAGGCTGGTGACAGTGTCATGCTGTCTTATGATAACCTGCTCGGCCCTGAAGGGTAGGGTTAGATGAGAGCTGTCCTCATTCCTGGAAGTGAATAGAGACTGGACACTTCTGTTACATGTCTCTAATCATAAAAGCAATTTATTTGTCTCATATTGGAAAGTGATGCTGTCAGTGGTGTTATTTCCTTCATTGAACTTAAGATTGACTTTACGCTGTTCAGTTACAAGCACCATAAACTCTCCTGTGACCTTGTGCTCTAGTCGCATGCAAACCTCTTTGGCTGCAGTCTGGATATTATTGACAATACATAATGCATTGCTAAGTCTTTGAAAATATGCCACAAGGCTTTGCTCCAAAGAAGTGTATTACATTGCTCTATAGATGACCTTTCATTACTCAGACTCCATTTTAAGACTTGAGCTGCCCTATTCTCCTCCAATACCCAGAGGGGAGTGGTTCTGGGACCCTTTGGAGCATCTTTATGGGCCATTTGAAAAAGCAAATAAATATTCAGAAATAAATTTCTACTATAGACCCTCAATCCTAAGGAGAGGAGCTATGCCACATGTCATGCTAAACTGCTCATTCAGTCATTTATTTTTTTTTTTCAGTAAGTATGTATTAAAAGTCTGCTGCATACCAGGCACTTTGCTTAGCATTAGGAAATCAAAGTTGAGTAAGTCCCGGTGCTTGCCCTCAGGGCCTTAGTATCAAGTAGAAACATATAACAGATTGAGGATTTGCCATAATGGATCTGCACAAAATGTCATGGGGACAGAAGTGGGAGCACTTGACAAAGTCAGCTTTGGGGAGTCAGGGAAGGTTTCAAGAGGAAGTGACACTTGAGTTGAAACCAGATAAGTTTGGGGAACTGTTGCATGGGAGCTGCTGGGATTGAGATTGGGAGGAATATGGGTATCATGTCATGAAAGGCTTAGTATTGTCAAGATACTTATATTTAAGACAGACATAACCTAGAAGGTTTTAAATAGGAAGAAATAGAATCCAATCTGGGTTTTTAGGAACAGCATTCAAGCAGCAGCACAGAGGCTGTGATACAGGGGAGTCGGGTACTCAGGCTACAGTAACCTCAGATGGCCAATGCAAATGGCCAAAAAAGAGGGGAGGAAATCAGTGAGAAATAATTAAGTGTTAAAATTAACATAAGTTGACTAATTATGTGACGAAAAACATCAGGGGGAAGATATTCTAGATACTTACATAACTCTTTTGGGTATTTTAACTTCTGAATTGATTCTCATTAGCCCAGAATGGTCAGACTTGATCCATATACCAATTAGGACAAACCATTTTGTTTGGTCCCTTTGCCTTTCTTCTTCTGCTTTTATGGATGTAATCTTGGTAACAGTTAACAAATCATGCTCATTTGTTGAGTAGATGATGGAGAAAGAGGAAGAGAAGGGAGGTTAAGGAAAGGAGGACAGAAAGGGAGAAAGAGAAGGGGAGAGTAGAGTTTTTCTAGTGCTGGAGTTTCCATGGTTGGCAAAATCACTTATTTAGAAGTAACAAGTTAACGCGTTTTGGTATGGGAGGGATGGGGATGGTGAATGATTAGTTTTAGAGTTAGGTTACTTTAGGATGCTGAGATTTAGCCCACAAGTTGTCTTGTGGGCAGTTAGTGTGAAGCTCAGAAGATAAACTTCTGGGGTAAGAAGTAAGAAGGTGAAAGTTGAAACTATAGAGTGTGAGAGAGATAAATGAGGTCCTTTTTAATATTTTTTTTATTAAAATGAGGAATATAAGAAAGTCAAAGACAAGAACCTAGGGAACGTAATTCTTAAAAGGCAGAGAAGAAAAATGGGAAATTGTTAAGGCAGAGAAGAAAAATGGGAAATTGTTAGAACATGAGTCAAAAGGGGATGCAGATCCTGCTTAAAGAGTTGTGAGGGACACCTGGGTGGCTCAGCAGTTGAGCGTCTGCCTTTGGCCCAGGGTGTGATCCCGGAGTTCCAAGATCGAGTCCCACATCAGGCTCCCTGCAAGGACTCTGCCTCTCTCTCTGCCTGTCTCTGCCTCTCTCTCTCTCTGTGTCTCTCATGAATAAATAAATAAAATCTTAAAAAAAGAAGAGTTGTGAAAGTTACAAACAAAGCAGTGCCACAATTCCTGGCTCTGAGGACTATATACTGCAGAAAATCTGTATCATAGTCAGTAATAGTTAAGAGAAGTAGCGCTGGTCTCCAGAATGGTAAAAATAGAGCATGTTCTTTAAAAATAAGCATAAAACTACTTGACTGTAGCCTCTGTAAAAGGCAGAACTCTCTAGTTTCTAGTGAAAGGAGAGCAGGCTCAAATAGGTTTATGCAAACAGGGAAATTAATTAGCTCACCTAAGCAAAAATGCTTAGAGTTAGTCCAAATTATAGGTGTTGTTTCAGATTAGCTTTCCGTAGAAAAGAATCCAGAAAGTAGAGATTTGAGTGCATGTTGTTTAAGACATGGTCTCTGTGATGCCATTGGTGGAGTGGGGAAGAAGACAGGTGAGAGGAAAAAACCAAATCAGGTCGAATAAGTGAGCATGTTTTCCTTGTGGGCAACAGACTCCCTCCTGGACACAGTGTAGACTATGTCTAAGAGTTGCTCTACCGAAGACTCAAGAGCTAGGCTATTCACGTCCGGCTTATCCTGTCATCGGTGGAGGGCGCACAGGCACTGACTTGCAGGCACTTCTACCTGCCACCAGAGAGAGCCCAAGGACAATCAAGGTCCTGGCAGTAGCCCGTTCTCAGCTTGCAAAGGGATGCGGACTGCAGAGGGCATGTGTCTCACCTACAATCCCTTCCTGTACTACTGATACCTACTCTTTCTCTACCTTAATCTGTTCATTCGGTTTTGTCATGGATTCCTCAAGTTAGCAGCTGGCTACAACTTCTAAAAAGAAAAAGAAAAGACATCAAGGAAGTTAGTGAAGCCAGTAGCGGTCATCTAGTTTAAAAGGCCTATCAAACATGGAGCTACGGAACCTCTTTCTTAAAAATAGGAAGTAGGAGGTCCAGGGTGCAATAATATCCTTTAACTTAGGAGGGTCCTAGAGTGACCCAGAACTATGTGCCCCTAAAAACGATGTAGTGGGCCTCTAGCTCTCTCTCGAGTTTAAACTTACCTACTCTCTGTTTCACATGTGTTTTATCTGTGAAGTCATGCAGAGTATCTGCAGTTTCCTGTTTAGCAGTCTGGTTCACTTAGTATCGCTATTAAAGTGGACCAGCATGTTGATTTTGGCTGAAAAGAAATCAAGAAAATCAATGTCCAAGGTGATCAAGGTGATCCTTTGGACCATGATGTGAGAGGGACCAGGAGAGTTAACATGGCTCTGGAATAAGACTATGAGTGCAGGCATTCCAAATGAATGGGTTCCTGTTGTGTTGGTAAGGATTTCAACTGCCGGATGTGGGTTTTGCAGGGGCCACAGTGGTGTCTATGGGAATATAATGGGAACACTTCCATCATGTAAGTCACCGGGACCAACCTAGGATGCTGCATTGCTTTTAGCTTTCTACCTTTTTGGGGTGGGGAATAGCTTCAGGGGCTTCCATTGGCCTCAACCATCTTAACTGATCTGACCGTCTAGAATTCAGAAGGTGGTGAGAATTCTATCAGGTGGTGAGTATATCTATCTTATTTCAGGATCTGAGACACTGACCCCAGAGTAAGCGTATGTACACAGCAGATTTGACCTACTGTGAGATAAACTTGGTCCCAAACTCCCTTAATTACCTGACCTCTATATGCCCCTGGCAGCTGACATCAAAGATCTGCTAGCCTGATCTTGATCTTTTTGGGTTTTATTAATCAAGTAAGAATACCCTCCCTGGCTGACCATCTATCTTGCCCATAGCCACACATCCCTGTGAGTCTAGGCCATTGGCTGTCATTTAGATTTTACTGACTCATTATGATAGTTACATTTACCTTGCTTGCCCCAGATGGCTAAGTGCAACTCCCTGGCCTTTGTTATTTCAGAATCCTGTCATCTCCATTGACATTATAGAGCCCAGTTCCAGATCTATCCCATCTATTAGATGAGATAGATCATCTATTCCCATCATCTATCACCAATCTTTGTGTATGGAGGTCAACCTTTACTGAGCCCATCAGTGAGTGTTTCTCATGTCCCCTCACCAGTGTATCATTAAAAAGTAATGAAAGAACATTCTTTGGGCTTTTCTAGAGAAAACTAATCAGTTGTGGATATTATAGATTAAATGGATTTTTTAAAATGACCACTTCCCAGCACTTTTTTTTTTTATTGTGGTAAGAAACTCCGCAGGAGGTTAAGTTTAACCATCTTAACAAATTTTGCAATGTGCAATGTATTGTTCACTATATGTACTAGGTTGTTCTGCTGATCTCTAGAATTTGCTCATCCTCCATAACTAAAACTTTATACCCAATGAACAATTCTCCATTTTCCCTCACCTTAGTCCCCTGTAATTACCATTCTGTTTCCATGAATTTGGCCATTTTAGATACCTCACGTAAGTGGAATCATACAGTATTTCTCCTTCTGTGACTGGCTTATTTCACTTCGCATTATGTCCTTAAGTTTCATTCATGTTGTCTCTGCAGAATTTCCTTCTTGAAGGCTGAATAATATTCTATTGTACAATTAAATCATTTTCTTTGTCCACTCATCTATCGACATTTAGGTTGTTTCCATATATTAGCTATTGTGCAAAATAAAAAGCTTCTGCACAACAAAGGAAACAAGAGAATGAAAAGGCAACCTAAAGAAAAGGAAAAAATATTTGCAAACTCTGTTTCTGATAAAGGGATATTTAAAATACCTGAGGAAAAAAAATACATGAGAAACTCCTAACTCAACAGCAAAAAATCCACAAGTAATCCAAGTAAAAAATAGGCAAAATAACTAACTAGACATTTCTTCAAAGATGACATACAAATGGCCAAGAGGTCCATGAAAAAGTGCTCAACATCATTAATCATCAGGGAAATGAGAATAAAAACCACAATGAGATACCACCTCACATCTGTTAGGATGGCCATTATAAAAAAGTATAGTACTGGCAAGTATGTGGAGAAATTGAAATCCTTGTACACTGTTGGTGAGAATGTCAAATGGTGCAGCTCCTACGGAAATCGGTATGGAAGTTCCTAAAACAATTAAAAATAGAACTACCATATGACAACAATGCCACTTCTGGGCATACATCCAAAAGAATTAAAGATGCACCTGCAGTCCCATGTTCATTACAGTATGATCCCCTTCTCTCAGTTTTCTACCAAGGCAGCTCCAGTCTTCCCAATTTCTTCATTGAAGATCACCATTATCATCAAGCTTCAAGAAACCATTTAGCAATAAATTAGGATCAGCTATTGACATGCTCTCTAGGATTAAATTGTCAGTCATGGGACGCCTGGGTGGCTCAGGGGTTGAGTGTCTGACTTCTGCCCAGGGCGTGTTCCCAGTGTCCTAGGATCGAGTCCCACATGGAGCCTACTTCTCCCTCTACCTATGTCTCTGCCTCTCTCTATGGCTCTCATGAATAAATAGATAAAATCTTAAAAAAAAAAAAACTTCAGTCATGATCATGTGCTCTCACATAATTAACTCTTCTTTATTTGGATTTACATTACATCCTCCCTGGTCAAGTATATTAGACTCCTATTTCTGCTCTAAAAAATGACCACAAATTCAGTACCTTGCAGTTCTAAAGGTCAAGAGTCTACATAAGATGTGTCGTCAAGGCTGCATTCCTTTTGGAGGCTCTAGGGGAGAACTCGTTTCCTTGCCTTTATCCACTTTCCAACACACATGTATATTTTTCAGCTTGTTTTCCAGTTTTAAGGATAGCTGGATAGTGTCCTCTCTCTTTGTTTCCTTCCTTACATCTTCTCTCTCTGACTCTAAGCCTCCTACCTCCCTTTCATAAGAACCCTTTTAATTACACTAGGCCTTCCTGGATAATGCAAGCTAATCTCCCAATCTTAAAATCCTTAACTGAGTCACCTCTGTCATGTACAATAATATATTCATAGGTTCTGAGAACTAGTTCATGGACATCCTTGGGGAGGTGGGAGGGCATTATTTCTCCTATTATAACCAGGATCCTCAAGAACCATCCCCAGACATTTTTTCCCATTTCTTGCTAACACATATTGTTCTGGTCCTGCAGCAATTTCTATAAACAAATAATCCTTTTCATCCCACAGCACAGATACTACTATTTTCCTGCTTGACCTTACTAGTGATTTTGTACCCTCCCCCACCAAGGGACATTTGGCCAAGTCTGGAAATGTTTTTGGTTTGCATCATTTGGGCACTATTAGCATCTACTTGGCAGAGGCCAGGATGTTGCTGAACCATGCCTAGGTTGCCCCTCTTCCCAACAAAAAGTTATTCTGTTCAAAATGTCATTGTTAAGAGACTGTGGTATAAAACAGTGGCATGGTGGGGGTATATCTGGAAGAGGACCAGCACAATTTTATGAAATATGAGCTCAGATGAAGCCTTTTAGGAGTCTCCAAGCAGGAGCAGGCTGTTATACTCTAATAAGGAGAAGAGAGTCACTTACCTTGGCCACAGGATTCAGGGTCAGCTGTATTCCAATTATTTCAAGCTCTCATCTCCTCCTCCTATCCCAAATTTCCACATCCTAAGACTCAGGGCCTCCTTCCTTTCCTGTCAAGTTTCTGACATTGGAGTAGGAGACTTGTCAGAGCTGTGAATCCAGCTTTTTTGCTAACATAACACTTAGAACCAAAGCTTGGGCATCACTTTGAGCACCACCTTCTCTTTGCCTTCAGGTAATGAGAGTCACCTCTGATAGTTGTCTTATTTTCTTCTTTCAGTGATTGTTTAAAAAAATATAAGTACTATAGGCACTCTTCATTTTTTATTTATGTTTCTGAAGAATAATTAACATCCAGTGTCATGTTAGTCTCAAGTGTATGACACGGTGATTCAACAGTCGCACACGTTACTTAGTGCTCACCACAGTAAGTGCAGTCACCATCTGTCACCAAACAACCGTATTACAATCTTATTGGTTACATTCCCTATGCTATATTTTTCATCTCCATGACTTTATATTTTGTAACTTGAAGTTTGGACCTGTTAATCCCCTTTATCTATTTCACCCATCCCCTGCCCCTCCCCACTGGCAACCATCAATGGGTTCTCTGTATTTAAGAGTCTGGTTCTTTATTTGCTTGTCTCTTTTTTCTTTGTTTGTTCGTTTGTTTTGTTTCTTAAATTCCATATACGAGTAAAATCATATGGTATCTGTCTTTCTCGGACTGACCCATTTAGCATTACACCCTATAGATCTATCCATGTGGTTGCAAATGGCAAAATTTCATTCTTTTTTACAACTAAGTAACATTCCACTGGGTATATATACCACACCCTCTTAATTCATCTATTGATAGGCACTTGGGTGGCTTCCAAATCTTGGCTATTGTAAACAATGGTGCACTAAATAGGGGTACATATATCATTTTGAACTAGTGCTTTCATTTGCTTTAGGTAAATACCCAATAATTAAGCTGGAGCACTGTCTTATACCATACACAAAAATAAACTCAAAATGGATTAAAAACCTAAGAAGACCTGAAACCATAAAACTCCTAGAAGAAAATATAGGTCGTAATTTCTTTGATAACATTTGAACAGCTTTGGTAACATTTTTCTAGATATGTCTCCTCAGGCACAAAGGAAACAAAAGCAAAAATAAACTATTGGCCTAGACCAAAATACAAAGCTTTTGCATATTTAAGGAAATCCTCAGCAAAATGACAAGGAGACCTACTGAGTGGGAGCAGATATTTGCAAATGATCTATCTGATAAGGGGTTAATATACAAAATATATTAAAAAACTTCTACAACTCAACACCAAAAAACCCCCACCCCAAATAACCCGATTAAAAATGGACAGAACACCTACACAGATATTTTTTCCAAAGAAGACCTACAAATGGCCAACAGACACATGTAAAGATGCTCAATCTGATTAATCATCAGGAAAATGCAAATCAAAATGACAAAGAGCTATCACCTTATACCTATCAGAACAGTTAGAATAAAAATGACAGAGATAACAAGTGTTGGTGAGGATGGGGCATAAAAGGAACCCTCATGCACTGTTGGTGGAAATGCAAATTGGTGCAGCCACTACTCAAAACAGTATGGAACTTCCTCAAAAAATTCAAAATAGAAACCCCATATGATCCAGTGCTTCTATGATCTTTTGGCTAGGAACAGCAGCCTACCAACTCTGTAATGATTATAATTACCCTCACCCCCACGTCTTTCAAAGGCTAGAATACTGTAGAAGCCCGCACACTACCTTCCATTTGTACCCCATCCCAATTTATCACAGGTAGGATTCTTAACAATCTTGATGCTATCTCATGTCAGGAATTCCACTAACACAAACCAGCTGTGGGGGTCTTGTGGGTCACTGCCAGTGAGTGATCTAATTCAAGAATTTCCCTGCTTCCTGAAGCTACTCAGATGTCAACTCCCTTTAGATTGGATCCTCTCAGAAGCAGACTCCAAAAGAATGCTTTGTGTACTTATGTACTTTATTTTGGAAGGAATTCCAGGCAGAACTGGCAGGGGAATGGGAGAGAAAGAGAGGACAGGAAGGAAGCCAAGGAAAGACATGTTAGCAGTTTGCCTCTATGGAAAACTTTGGTTTGATCCACCTAGGAATAGTGCAAGACAGTCTTAGAGTTACTGTTAAGTCCAAGGAGTGAGGAAGCCGAAGTATTTATTCTCCAACTTTTGTCAATCTTTCATTTATGGCTGTTCCTAGGGGCTGTGCCTCTCAAGCATTTGTGACCCTCTCTGCCCTCCCCTCAGGCATGCTCCCGCAGCAAGAGGCAAGTTTCAGGCAGAGAGCTGCAGTTGCTGGCAGTAGGAAGTCATGAGCAGACACAGGAACTACAGGCGCTGGAAAGATAAGGGCAGGGCACTAACAATATCTGTCACATATGCTTTTTACTTTATTTTTTTAAAAAAAGATTTATTTATTTGAGAAATTGAGAGAGAGAGATTGGGAACAGGGAAAGGGGCAGAGGGACAGGGAGCAGACTTCCCTCTGAGGGTGGAGCCAGATGCAAGGTCCATCTCACGACCCTGAGATCATGACCTGAGCCAAAATCCAGAGTCAGCCACTTAACCAACTGAACCACCCAGGCGCCCCTCACATGAGCTTTTTAATTCAGGGCTTCCATTATACCACAAGAAACATACTCAGTTCTACTTTCTCTGGGATAGTTTCATTCCTGCATGCTACGTGGGGGCAACCACAGCTCGGGGCTTACATTTTTAGCCTACTCAGTACAGCAGAAGAGCTCACTGGAGAGCTTAAAACTGGTTTCATTGGTTTGGACTGGTCAGACTCAGGACAAGTCCATATCTGAGACATCCAGTGGGAACACAGATGTGGGCTGCATTGCCTGACTTAGCCTAGGCCAGATGTTCCACTTCTCAGCTCGGAGAAGGCTTCATACCCCAAAGACACAATCTGAGGACAGAGCAGAGTTGGTTCCCATAAAGCATAATGTCTAAGAGAAGACTGCATGGGAGCTGGGTAGCAAACACAACTGTCCACCACAGTCCTGTCTCATAATTTCTTAGCAGCATTTGCACAATCTATTTTACTCCGATCTGGGTTTACCGAGGTGACGCTGTCAGCTGCTTATGTCTTATACACTTAAAGCTTCTATGATGCACTTTAGATGTCATACTACTATCAATTATGTCATTTATTTTGGCATAGGGCATCTTTCACGAAGAATGTTTTCTACTATCAGTGAGGGGTGACATATTTAACATGGATTCAGGACTCAGAAAATGAGTCTGAGCAAGGGCCTCCCGATTTGGGACATCTAGAACTGAGAGGAAATGAACATTTCTCAAGCAGCTGCTATTTTCCAGGCTCTGTGCCAGGAACTTTACACCCATCATCTCTCTAATCCTCACAATAAGCATGCGAGGAGGATGCAGTGATAGCCGTTTACAGATGGGAAAACAAAGGTGCACGGGAGCTGACTTGCACTGCAAAGCTCCTCCAGGTAGTGAGGACATGGGTTCCAACCCGGTGGCCTCCATGTACTGTGCATGTTGTGACAGGGGACAGGAGGTTAGTGACTGTCTGACATGGTCCATAAACCAAAAAATACAACAGGCCGGTGGCTAAAAATACTTCTTTTAGCAGGCACAGGTGTCTTTAGGGGAAATTCTAATGTGACCATCTTCACGTGAATAATCTAACCTTCAAAATTAAGGAGAGGGCCTTTGGGAGTTATTTCCTTTTTTTTTTTTTTTTGCTACTGTGTGAATGTATATTTAGTGCCCTCCAGTCCTGTGTCAGGAAAAATGCTCAATATTTCCTTTTAAGAGAAGAAGTTTTAACTTTTCCACCCTGATAGCTTCTGTTGATTTAAGAAATGCCTTCCCCAAATACTCTTAGCACGTACACATTCATGCACCTTGAAGCATGTAATGCTTATTCTCGGGTAACAACACCTGAATCATTATTTGCATCACTGGCCCCCATGCTACTTTGGAAGATAACGTAGGAGGATACGGAACACATTTTAGCAGTTGCGCAGCATCCTTCATATTTTCCGAGCACACTTGATGAAAACTCATTAGCTCTTATACTGGAGTGCTTTTTCTTTCTATTTATTTATTTACCTATGCTGTTATACTTTATTCTGTCTTTATCTCCTCACCCACAGTATTTTTGGTTGAGTAAGGAGATCACTGACATGTGACATCGGAAGAACTGGGCGCTTGTCCCAGCTAATACAAACAGAAACAGTACAGTGGCAAACACCAATAGCAATAGTAAAATTACCAAATATTTATTAAGCTTTACCACGTGAAAGAGTTTTCATTATTAATTCGACAAATATTTATTGAGCATTCAATATGTAATAGGTATCCAGGCAGTTTTTTATTCACCGAGAATACAGCAGAGTACAAAACAGACACAAATTCTTGGTGTTATAGCTTACAATGGTGTGTGTGTGTGTGTGTGTGTGTGTGTAAGAGAGAGAGAGAGAGAGAGAGAGAGAGAGAGAGGAGGAGAGAGACAAGAAACAGAATAACTAAAACATGGACTATACCAAATAATAAAAAGGTACTGTGGAGGTCAGTGCAAAAGGGAGGAGGTTGGGGAGTTCGAGGAGTCATTTGAGGGTGATGACTTAAAACTGGGTGGTTCCACAAGCTGCAAGGACCTCCAGGAGGTAAAGATGCTAGCAGGGCAAATACTTGGCGTGGGGTGGGGGCTGCGTAGGTGGAGAAGAGCCATGCAAAGGCCTTGAGTTAGCTGCATGCCTGGTGCAGTCCATGGACAGCAGGAAAGCCAGTGTGACAGGGGCAGGTGAATAAAGGGAAAATAGCTTCAGATCGAGTGAGACACGTCATAGAGGGCCAGATCAGAGACCGCTTTCTAGGGCATTGTCAGGACTTCGGTTGTGATTCTCAGTGAGACAGGAAACACAGGAGGACTTGAGCTGCAGGATGACATAATTAAATCTACGCTTTAAAAATGTCACTCAAAGGAATGCCTGGTGGCTCAGCTGTTGAGTGTCTGCCTTTGGCTCAGGACATGATCCTGGGGTCCCGGGATCGAGTCCCACATCGGGCTTCCCACAAGGAGCCTGCTTCTCCCTCTGCCTGTGTCTCTGCCTCTCTCTCTCTCTCTCTTTCTCCCTCTCTCTGAGTCTGTCATGAATAATTAAATAAAATAAAAAGTATCACCCAAGATGTTATGCGAGAGTGAATAATAAACTATGGGACCAGGTAAGAGCCTAGTGGAATAATCTGGATGAAAGAGAGTGATTTGGCCAGGTGGCAATGTGGAAGTACTACAAATAACTTATCTGCTGAGCATTTTACGGATAGTACCTCATTTAGCTAGCTTTATGCATGTGCTAAAAGAACTGAACTAGTCTGAGTGTCAGTTTTCTCATCCTTAAACTGGGAATGTAGAATGAATTCGGTTTCTCAAAATGAGCTTGATGATGGACAGTTACAGCTCCAAAGAGAGACATAGTTGAGTTGAGCTTGCTGGCTAGACTCTGGGAGGCGTGGCAGGATAGAAGTCTTAGGAGAAAGACCAGTTCCTTGGGAAAAGGCAGGGCCTGCTCTGCCCTGTAAAACTGAACGTCCATGTCAAATAAAGAGAAACAATCTCAAGACCTCGTTCCAAGATGAGGCACAGGAAACAAAAACTAAAGAACCATCAGAATGATAGAATTAGAGAACAGGGTGATCTGACTGGTGGCTCTGGACAAGTCTTTTACACACTTTTGGGGTCAGAGCTATGGGGGAAAGAAAACAAGAGGCTCAACCTATTAACCCTGGTGTTAACCTATGAACCTTAGTCACCCTAGTAACCCTGGCAAGACTTCTTGCCGAAGAGATGGCAAATTTGTTGTGACAAACCAGCATGGCTCATTCCACCCCAGTGACACAGGTGGAAAAGTAACGTTGGCAGCAGTTACTCATATTTTTATGGAAAATGTGCCCGCCCTTACCAGCGGGGAAAACTACAAATTCCAAGAACAAGAAACATGTGCTCAGATGTTACAGAGGTCACAGCTTCCAGTGACCTTGCTCCATATCTTCATCCTGCATAGTGAAGAAGGGGCTTTTATCCATGAGTTGTGGGGATCTAGCTGGTGGAGCTAAACTATGGACTATATATAGGGTATATATTCAAATTGAGTCCTGTCTGTACCCCTGCATGGATAGAGGTAGTTCATAACATCGAATGACTTGAAAATACAAATATTTCCTACATGAATAGCATAATAATGATTAAATCTAAAATCAGGACCAACATCAAGGCAAGCTGTGAATACAGGAAGAGGCTAGTAACTGGCTCCATCCCTCATGCCATTATTTGATCTCTCTGCTGCCCAAAGACCTTCACTAAATACCTCTACAATAGCACAACTGCAGTTTTGCTCGAACCACAATCTTCCTGCGAAATTTATCTCACCTCATACCAATCTCCAAGTGTTATTCCTTACCAGATCTTAATAATAGCTTGTTTTAGAAATCCATCCATTTAGGACTCTATTCCATTGTCTTCCTTGACAACAAGCACTCTTAGTTTCCTCTACACTTGTGATTATTACTGTGACATTTTCTTTATACATTCCGGCTTTTCTGTTTTTCACATCACAGTTCTGGTATATTACCTTTCCTTTTACTACTTAAATATTTAGTTTGAAATGCCTGTAAGAAATCTGGAAGTAGATGTCAAGTGGGTAGCTGAACACATGGGTCAGTGGGTCCCAGACTCAGTCTGAGCTGGAGAAGTACATCTAAGGATCATAAAGGGAATAGATAATAAGTGGAACCATGGGAGGAGAATGCAGAGAAATGTGCCTCAGAGAGATCCCTGGGGAAGCCCAACATTTAAAGTTCAGGTAGAGGAGATTTGGCCAACAAAGAACCCCAACAAGACACAGCATTGGAAGTAGAAGGCATTTTGTAAGAATGAGAATGTCTGCAACAAGGAGTAGGGAGGGGATGGTCATCTAACCAGTGCCGATGAGAAGTCAACGGAATAGTGTTTATTGGAATTAATGACATTGAAGTCTTAAGGGACATAATACAGGCATTTTTATTGGAGCTGGTATCAGAGCAGAAGCTCAGTGAGAGAGAAGTGAGGCTCTCACACCCTTATGTGAAATGATGAATGTCAACTAGACTTACTGTGGTGGCCATTTCACGATATATATGTCAGGTCATTATGCTGTACACCTTAAGCGTAGGCAGTGATGTATGCAAATTATGTCTCAATAGAACTAGAAACGATGCTGATGGAGCTTTGTGGAAGGAAGACAAATTGTTCACACAGGCTTATCTCCACTCCTTACCAAAACCAACTAAAATGAAAATAAGGGGATTAAGAGAAGTTATGCATCTACAGTGATGAGAATGAGGATGTAACACAGTTTTGTGTCTTTTTTAACTTTTTATTTAAATTTTAGTTGGTTAACATACAGTGCAATATTGGTTTCAGGAGTAGACTTCAGTGTGTAACACACTTTCGAAGCTAGAAAGCAGATATAGAGATGACAAATCACTTATGGAACAAGTGAATTTAGAAACAAGGCTCTTATTAAGGGAGCTATCAACATGTTGAAGTTTCAGTGCTCCAATATGACTCAAGACCCTCCACAGAGCTTGAGATCTTAGAGACACTATGCACCACGGAAAGTAAACTATAGGCATAGGAAGAAAAGAGAGGGATTTTGAAGATCTGTGTATGGAGGACCTGGGGTTGTTGATCGATTGCCCAGTCAGCAGAGACAGGAAAAACATCCTTCCACACAGCAATCCAGAGGACTTTTTCTCTGAAGATATTAAATTGAAGAGGCTCAGGACACTTGACACCATGGGAGATGTGTGTGTGTGTGTGTGTGTGTGTGTGTGTTTGGGTGTGTAAGTGGTGAAGTATAGGACTAAAAACAAAGGAATTAAGTGGAAGTTTACATACTGAAGAATGGGCATCCCAGGTGATATTCTTCACCTTGCTCCTTAAATGGCAGAAGCTAGGAACGGTCTCCTGGAAGGCACTTAGAGCTGTTGTGTTCATTTGCTAGGGTTGCATGAAAATACACCACAGTCTGGATGGCTTAAACAAGTTAGTTTTATTGTCTCAGAGTTCTGGAGCCTAGAAGTCCAATATCTAAGTGTCAGCGAGTGTTTGTTTCTCTGGAGAGCTGTGAGGGAAAATCTGTTCAACACCTGTCTCCTAACTTTTAGTGTTTTGCTTATAATGTTTGGCATTCCCTGACTTCTATTGCATGACCTCAATCTCTGCCTTAATCTTCACAGAATGTTCTCCCTGTGTGGGTGTGTGCATGTGTGTATGTGTGTACATGCACGTCTGTGTGTCCCTGTCCAAATGTCCTCTTTTTATAAGGATACCAGTCACATCAGATTAGAAACCGACCCTACTCCAGCAAGACCTTATCTTAAATTAATTACGTCAGTAAAAATTTGATTTCCAATTAAATTCACTTTCCAAAGTATGGAAGTTGGGATTCCAACATATGAATTTTTGGGGACTACTATTCAAGCCCAAACAGGTGTCAAACTTGAATTAACTCAATATATTTTGGAGTCTCCAAACAGAAAGTTCAGACCACCCCACAAAGAAGTCAGGATTGGAAAGCTCTTCCCCAAAACAGTGATTCCATTAGTTCATCAGTGCTTTAAAAATGAATCTATAGCTAAAGAGCAAACAACATGCTTTAGAAATCTCTACTGGGGGCAGCCCGGGTGGCTCAGTGGTTTAGCGCCTGCCTTCAGCCTGGAGTGTGATCCTGGAGACCCGGAATTGAGTCCCACGTCAGGCTCTCTGCATGGAGCCTGCTTCTCCCTCTGCCTGTGTCTCTGCCTCTCTCTCTCTCTCTCTCTCTCTCTCTGTGTCTCTCACGAATAAATAAAATAAAATATTAAAAAAAAAGAAATCTCTACCGTGAAAGGCAGATCATAACAAAAATATGAAAGGATCATGGATGACCCAGAGATAATTATGGAGAAAACAAAGTAACCTTTGAAATATTATAATTAATGTCCTTTGAGAGACAAGGAAAGTTTTTGTTCACCTTAAACAAGAAAAAAGTAAAACTAAGAAAGCAGTAGCAGCACCAAGAAATATCCCTTCGCAGCTAAAAATATAATAGCAAAATAAGTAAAAAAAAAAAAAAAATTTGGAATGTAAGAACAGGAAATACCCCAGAAATCATAATGTTAGGGTCTAGATGCAGAAGAGAGAGAGTATAATAACCAGAGTAAGATTTCTGACAAGATGGGGCCAGGGAATGGCAATCCAGAGGTCAATAGAGGGCTTATTCTAGTTGGAGGAAGGGAGGAGTGGAAGAACGAATGGGGACATATACCTCCTAGATTGGTTAGTGGGATATGGAGAGAATTTCTGTAAGACAGAGTTTATATATTTTGTGTGAAATCGGATTAGCGAAGAGCAGATTCTGTACAGCCAGAGTGATCTGGATTTGAATCTTGGCTCTGCCTCTTACTGGCTGTGTGACCTTGGGAAGCTGCTGCTTCTTTTGTGCCTCAGTTTATATTTAGCTATAAAATATTACTAATAGTACCTACCTCACATACAAATGAGTCTTTGTAAGCAAAAAAAAAAAAAAAAAGAAAACAAAAACAAAACTTGGAATAGTGCCTGGCATAGAAGCTTTTAAATATACGCTGTCCAAGAGCAGGTATAGAAAAACAACACCACCACCACCAACATGATAATTGGATTCATCCAAGTAGCTGTGCTGACGACGTTTGGTTTTCAGGTGGGCCTAGAGAAGGTCAAAGCAGCAAGGAAGTTAAGTTTATTGACAAGGGGTCGGAGTGAAAAACCATAGCATTTAAATTGAATCAGGAGGGAAGTGAACACACAAGAGGGTGCTTTTGGTAGAGAGAAAGTTGTAGGTGCTGCTGGGCTGGAGGAGCAGGTGGGATTGATGAATAGGTAGAGGAATTAGTTGAAAAACCAAATTGGAAGCACATAAATTTATGGTCAGAAGAGAGATGTTGGCCCTGCCGATACCGGAGGTAGAGCTCTTTGGGGTGCTGCCAAGGCCCATGTGACTGAAGAAAAGTGATGGAGAAGGTAACTGGACATGAAGAATTACTCCAGTTAAAACTCTCCAAGTAATTCAAGAAAATAATAAAGAAAATGTATTGGATATAGTTATCTAGGGATAGTTCCTGGAACAAATCCAAGGGCAGGCTGGCACTAAGCCATGTTACAAAAGTACGTATAAAACATTAATAATTCAAGGGATACTCTGTTTTTGTTTTTTTTTTTTTTTTTTTTTTGCTTCTGCTCTGTATCTCTGCTTCAATAATCTCCTTCTGCACACTGGACTTCACTGCTTGGCATGTACATGAACAAAGGAGGCCACTTCACAGGCCCAGAGTTTTCTCTGTTCAACTGAGCAGCCCGATTGTAAACTCTTAGGAGAGAGAAGATGATTGGCAAGGCCGCAGTCAAGGATCTCTGCTGATCTAATGAACTGTGTCTCAGGAATGGGCTACCCACTGCTAACATGACTTCCAGGCCTCATATCCCTGCGTGCAAGGGTCGGTTTGCAGAGAAAGGAGATCTGGATAAGAGTTGGAGATGTCTGCAGAGAGGTCTATTGCAGGCCTTCAGGAAAGTGAGAAACCAGCATGCTGGGTGGGGAATCCAGTCTTGCCCAGGATGATGGCAGGTTTTGAAGGGGATACACTGTGAGCTACTGGGTGGCCCCATTGGTTAAGCGCCTGACTCCTGATTTCAGCTCAGGTCTTTTTTTATTATTATTTTTTCAATTTTATTTAAATTCAATTAATTAACATATAATGTATTATTGGCTTCAGAGGTAGAGGTCAGTGATTCATCAGTCTCGGACAATACCCAGTGCTCTTTATATCAGTGATACTTTCCTTAAGCTATTCCTTAATTCATTTGTCTCTCTAGCTCGAGGTGACATCTTACAGCTGCAAAAACTGCAGAGATGGTAAGATATGCTGTTTTAAGAGCTTTGAGAGATAGAGATTGAAAAATGAATTTTTTTCCTTTTCCCTTTTCTGGGGTTCTCTTTCTCCCCTGTACCTCTGGAAATTGGGTCTAAACTCAGAATCAGCCCTTTTATGCTCTTTACCTGATTGCACTGTCAGGTCACATACTACAGAAACCTTTAAAAAGAGAAAAAAGTTCCATTTTCTGATTGTCTGGGGACTCTTAGGATTTAATCTTCAAAAGTGCTGATTACCAGTTCCTTGATTTCTCTCCGGAGCCCTAAAAAGACCTAATAGAGAGAGGTGTTTGGAGTTTTGTTTTTTTGTGGGTTTCTCTGGTGATTTTTGTTTTTGTTTTTGAGCGTTTGAAGGTCCACTTGAATTTGAACATGATGAGCAACTTTTAAATGATCTATTAAGTTCTCATTTACCAGGTTCAGATTTAGGGGAAATCTCTTCTCATTCTTTCATATACCAAAGCTATTTTAAAAGAAGCAACCTAAAAATGTTCCTTTTCGTTTTTTTTTTCATTTTTGTTTCATGCTGCACGGTCACATCTTCGTCCTCTCTTCCTTTTCTTTCCTTTATGGCCCTGGCTCCCCCCAAATCATATCTGGAACAAGATTATTATATCGAGTGATCTCCTTTTATGAGGTTTTCTTGTCAGCAGCTTTAGTGGAAGTCGGGCGTGCAAAGCTGTGATTTACCACCCCTCGGCACTGAGTGATTTAATATATTCACACATCTGGAAAAGCAAGGCTATTCAATAAATGGGAAAATACCTGGGAGTGAAAATGCTTGGTTCACACACTAACACTGCTCGAGTGCCAAGCTGGCTGCTTAGGTAAATGAATGGAGCTTGCTTAGCGAAATGAACAGTTCTGGAAATGCAGGTAGGATGTCATTGTACTTGCTGCTGTGTTTGAACACTGTATAAACCACCTTCTCCTGCTTGAGGAGGACTGACTCATTGTTCTTAAATATGAGAGCTCCACGTACAGAATTGGGGCACGGAAATGGGAAGTGTGGGGAGAGGGCTACTGCAAAGAAAACCGACTCTTCAGGAATTCTGAGATAGCAAAGCAGGAACTGATGGGTTTGAGTAGAAAAACATACGTCTTAACACTCAAATATCTGGTTTATTTTTTGCCCCGAAATCTCATCCACCGAGAGAGTTCACTTGTTGAAATAAAATATCCTTGGTTCCAGGACAATCGCTTACGGTTTTGTGTTAAACCCGAGGTGACTCTGCAGAGTGTGGTCTTCAATGTCGGTGACATCGGAGTCTCTGAGCAAAATTCTACATTTGGCCCTAGATAAGGAACACCTTCCTTTCCTGATGGAGATCCTGGGCCACTCTAGGGAGTGTGGGGGCTATTTTGCAGTATATTCTGAGTCAGAACTTAGAGTTGTTTTATAACAGTGGTTCCAGAATTGCCTCTTCGTGTCCCTGAGTAACTGTCTGCACTCTCCTGTAACACCCTGGCCACAAGTAGTCAGTCCCGATGATGAGTTGGAATTACTGGAGACCAG
Source organism: Canis lupus baileyi (assembly GCF_048164855.1). Taxonomy (NCBI): domain Eukaryota; kingdom Metazoa; phylum Chordata; class Mammalia; order Carnivora; family Canidae; genus Canis; species Canis lupus. The sequence continues at coordinate 6,901,944 of NC_132848.1, read as the reverse complement.
GAACCCGCATCATGACAAGCCCCCTAGAAGGGGGGTACGCTAAGGTCTCAAGCCACCAAACAAAGAGACGGGAGGAAAGAGCACACCTTTCCTGAGCACCCCTGTCCTGTCACTTTTCCATGTGTTTTTGCACATTAGCACTTTGGTCCTTGTGCCTGGCAGAAGTCAGTCATTATTTCACAGGAGAAAATGTGGTTCAGCTCCTTTTTTTCCCCCAAGATCACAAAGCCAGGAAGGGCAACACCTCACTGCAAAATCAGGCTTATCTAGCCTTGCTTCAACGCCTGTGTTTTGTTCTTTTTCTGGAAGCCCTGATCTCTTCATCATCAAGGTTGAGCTGTGTCTCTGGAACTTTCCCAGGCCGCACCGCCATCTAGCTCTCTGCAATGGAGATAGACACTCATGTTGGCATCGTCTACTCTTAAGCCACAGCATTTCCTTTAGGGGCATTGCCAGGTGGCTCTTCTAGCTCGTTTATGGATAGTTCAGACTAAAGAGGAGCTCAGGATGGCTCGACAGCAGTGATTCCCACATATGTCGCTCTGCCAATCCATCCGTGTGATTGCTTGGTGCCATTACAGCAAATAGTGCAACACTACATTGGCCTATTGACTCCCAATGTGTTTCAGTTCATAGGATTTGATTCTCCAGTTTTGGGTTTCAGATGGCTAAACCCTGGGATAACCAGCATTATTCTTGAAGTTCAGTGTGGTTTACAGACGTGGGCATTTGTCTCTGGACAAAATGGTTTTTATTCACACGGCGTACTCACACATCAAGTTACAGCTGATTAAATGTGACACTTGAGGTCTGGCTCTTAAACCGCTGGATATCAACCTCTTGGTCAGGACATAATTCCCCTTTATGAAAATAGTTGGGGAATTCCGCTTCAGTGGCATTATTTTGACTTCGGGTGTTGTTCTGAGAACTGTGCTCACTCTGAAATGTTCTTAGCAGGAAGGTGGAAGGATTGAGGGAAGATGTACCTTCGCTGGTGAATTGTAAAGTATAGTAAGTATCTCAACTAAGTCACATTGCAAGTCGTGAACTTCTAATCTTGCCTTTCAGATCCCTTTATCCTTTTCTGTGTCCTTCCCTTGTGATGTCACCGAATCCTGGGGGAACCACCAAAATCTTGGCTTAAAAAATGGATTTGGATTTCTAAGAATTGCTTAAATTCATCTTCTCTAACCCCTTAACCATACAGCAGACCTTCATATTTTCTCCCTGTAGGCTCGTCATCCCTTTTAACTGGTCTTCCATTGGGCTTGCCATCTTCAATCTACTGTACGTGTTTCTAAAATGACAATCTTACACCTTCCTGACTCCCGCTTAAATCCTTCTATGATTTCCAATGCCAATGCACCACCACCCCCTCTCATTCTTCCACCACTGTCTTCAGCTACTTTAATAGTCTCCTAACTAGTGTTAGCTCTGGCCTCATTCCAGATCTTGTCTACAGTGACTCTGAAGTCTGATCATGTGAGTGCTTGCTTCAAACCTGCATGTGCTCTTCAGATCACCACAAAGTTCCTTAGTGTGGCCTCCGGGTCAGGCATGGTCTGGCACCTGCCCCAGTGACCACCTTCATCCCATGCCAGGTAGCCTGTGGGTCTCTGCCCTCCCCCAGTGCTAGCCATTAGCAGTGATTCCTTCCCACCATGCTGTCTCTGGTCACACTGCCTTTTCACACGCTGTTGCCTTTGTCCTAAAAGTCTTTCTCTTCCTACCAGTTAGCTTTTTCTCCTCCTGAAAATCATTTATCACCACTGGCTGATCAGATGTTCCTCTGCCTGAGAGATCGACTCTGAATGGCTGTTTGAAACTTCTCAGCACTATACCCACAGTCTTATGAGCTCATGACTTCCCTGAAACTTCTGGCTTTCGGGTAGGCCCTAGGATTTTGGGCTTGGCCAAGAAGCTGACATTGGGTGCCCCATGGATATCTGCTCTTAGAACCTGAGGGGTTCTCAACCTTGTTATCACTCATCCTCATTATTTTCAGAGAAAAGCTAAGATGTGAGCTGACACTGTAACTCTATGTTTATCCATGAAATAGTATGAATATACAGCATAAATACTGGAATAGTTGTGAAATGGTGAATACATAGCCCCCCCCCCCCCCCGCCACGTATATGCACACACAAGCACATACACATTCACACACCATTCCACTGTTTTGATATGGCTGACCACATATCCCTCGGTGTCTGTTAAGCTGCCACATGAACAGAAAATGCTTCTTCTTCCAATTATCTTTTATGTGCCGAGCACCATGACAAATGTTCTACGTACACCGTCTTAGGTAACAATACGCTGATTAGCTCTGCTGTACCGCTGGCATTGAGCAGAGGGGTCAACAGCACACCCAAGGTCACACAGCTGTTAGGCTTCAGTACTAGATCCAAACCTGTTATTTAATTCCAGAGCCACTCCCTTAACCACCACGCTCCTGCTCTTGGAAGGGTCGTACCTGGCTCAGTATCCATCCAGCATCTGCTAAGAAATGCAAAATCTCGGTCCTACTCTGGACACACTAAAATGGAATTTCAAATTTAACAGGATCCCACAGTGGTTCATAGGCACTTTAAAGTTTGAGAAATTCTGCAAACATGGTATGGGATTTCTTAATTTTACCGGGGGATTTACTTCCTATTTTCACTTCCATCTCTGAAGAATATTATCTTGCGCTGATAGTTATACGTTCGTCTCCTTTCATTCACTGTCATAAAGTGTAGGAAACATAGGCCTATTATGTTCTCTTTGGATGGTTGAAAGGTTGTATTTTTAGTTATTGCTTACATTATTTTAAATGTCTGATAGATCATAATTCAATGTACCTGAAATAACAATCTACTAATACAGAACTTCCTAGGAGATAAATACTCGGAATATGCTTTGGGAGTGAGAATTTAGGGAAATCAATGACTGTAAATTATTTTTTCAACTAAGATGTTTGATATAAAAACAAGATTAAGCTGTAAGAATCCTTGTTCTGGCCTGAAGTTATCTTTTAATGAAATAAAAGCTATTTTCGTTTGATACTACGTTTGGGTCTGGAGGGCATTTTCATAAGGAGAAAGCAAATAGGAGGCTGAAGGCATGGGGTTGTTCAAGGAGTAGGAAGCCCTGGGAGCCTGTGAAAATTGTGACAATATCTTCCTGCCAATGAAATACTTGGCAGCCTGGCATCATGAGGGTGCCTTTAAAAGGGAATAGCATTCTTGGGGTGCCTGGGTGGCTCAGTTGGTTAAGAGTCTGACTTCAGCTCAGGTCTTGATCTCAGGGTCCTGGGATGGAGCCCAAAGTGGGCTCTGCACTCAGCAGGGAATCTATTTCTTTTCCATCTCCTCTGCCCCTCTTCCCCTGGCCCTCCCCCTGCTGATGCCCGCGCTCTCTCTCTCATATAAATAAATAAAATCTTAAAAAAAAAAGTAATAGCATTCTTTATAGTTTGGAATGCTTTCTGGATAGTCCAACCTGGACTTTGTTTCTCTCTTTAGAGTTTATGTAATCTGGGGCCTTTACTTGCCTTTGCTTCTGTTTGCATGTGCCCTAAATCAGGTGCTTCTGTAATGATGCTAATTTGCTTGGATATTACATAAGGGTCATCTGTACTGTGGTTTGGATCTATCACCTAATCTTTAGGCTAGGAAAGTTGAGCAGGGCATAAGTTTTGATTCTGACATGCTGTATCACTTTGAGTTATTTTGTTCATCTTTATGAGCCTCAACTTCTTATACAGTAATATCGGAATACCAACGACGGACTATCTCTAGGTTGTTGTGAGGATGAATGGGGAGTCATCTTAAGTGCCATCACACAGCTAGTGCTCACAAGTCAAATGATTTTACTGCAACAACTTTACTCCTATTTTGCTAGCCATGACTGAAAAAATAGTTTATAATAATTTCATTATTTTTACTTTATGTATACATTCATATATATACACATAAATATATATACAAACCTGTTATTTAATTCAAGTATACATTTTATATATATAAATTATATTAAATATAATATATAAATATATATATGTTATATCACAAACCATTTTTGTGTCTTTATACACACACACACACGCACACGCACATGGAGTATACATATAGCAAAAGCCTACGAAGTGCACTGGAGAACTTTTACTGTGATGTAAATCTTTTTTTAAGTGGACTATGTTCTTTATCTATGATTTCTTCTGAGGGGAGGCAGTCTCGGCCTAGAAAGAAACACAGATTTTCAGGTAGATGCAGTTTGGATCTTGATAAGGCTATCGGCAGTGTTGTCCTGGGCAGGTAACAAGAAAGTGCTACTTCTGGAGCTGGAGACCTTCTCTGAAAGTGTTACCAAATGGCACAGAAGGCTGAATTATCAACACATTTGAATACTCAGCTGCTTCTGATAGTGGCAAGCTGGGTATTAGAAAATCAGGATGAGAAAAGGAGGAGAGGATGAGAAAGTGACTTCTGCAAAGGGGGTTCTGAGTGAGTATGAACCCAATCATGGTTGAGCCGTAAGTCCACACAGGTATCACTGTAGTTCATGTCCTAAGTTGCCAGCTTCTTGGAGAGTGGTTTTCCTGTGCACACAACCACAGAATGAAGAATTCTCCCGGGAACGGAGATTCTACACTAAATAATTACATGTCTCCATAAAATACATGAAGCAGAACTCTGTGAATTCAAAGTCTAATGAGACAAAGACACCATTGCACACAATCTCAGTTCACTCCCATGTTATCCTCCCCTACAAGCCATGGCAAACCGAGGTAAGTCTGGGAAGTCTGATTTATTCTTGTGTTGATGCCATGCCCACTACGGGCAACCCTGCCTACCCTGACCCATACTTCAACATTTGGTGTAACTCAAGCTGGCCTGCTCTTTACTCACCTCTGGAAATGAAGATGGACAGACTAACAACTGCCAAGCAACTTGCTGATAGACTGGTTACACTTTAGCATGAAAGAGTTTAAAATTATTAGCTCAATGTCTTTTGTAAGGTTTAAGTCTTTCACCTTTTCTTATGGAATACATGTCTTATTTTAAGCAAACGCGAGATTTTGCAAGTAGATAGAACTTCCTTCCTTCCTTCCTTCCTTCCTTCCTTCCTTCCTTCCTTCCTTCCTTCCCCCAAAATTTAGATGAAAATGTCCTAACTAATATGGAATATTCCATACTGGAACAATATGCCTTATGAGCTTCTTATTCCACTCCAGTAAGTTCCTCCTTCCCTTAGGAATCTGGGCTGAACTCCCCTGGCTTTGAGGCTTTGAGGACTCTGCACAGGATGATGTTGAGCCCTGCAGTCTCACTGGAAGGAGAGCTTGTCCTGCCCCCTCTTCTCCTCCCCACCCTGCCTCTTCTCTTCCCTTTGTTCTCTTCTTCACCCTGTCTCTTAGCATTTCTTTCACTTGGCGCTGTTCAAAATCAAACTTATATGTCATTTCATTTTTAAAAACATTTTTTAAAGATTTCATATCTTTATTTGAGAGACAGAGAACATGACGGGGTGAGGAGCAGAGGGAGAAGCAAACTCCCTGCTGAGCAGGGAGCCCAACGCAGGACTCAATCCCAGGACCCTGGGATCATGACCTGAGCCGAAGGCAGACGCTTAACTGACGGAGCCACCCAGATGCCCCAGTATTTCATTTTAAACACATAAGATACCATTTTAGCTGATAACGAACATAATGTATTATAATGATACTGTCTTCCTAATGAAATATCACACAGTCTTATATACTGCAAACTATATTGCCAGTTGTGAAGTCTTTACTAAGCACCAGGCACTATATACTTTATATGTCTTTTCTCATTTAATTCAATGAAGTTAAGTATCATCCTTCCCATCTTTGTTGAGGAAATCAAAGTACAGAGAGGTCAACAAACTTACTAAGGCAAATGGGATCCAATGATGAAAAGGCAGATGTAGTTTGATTCTTGCCTAAGTAAAATCATTTAATGGGGAAACAGGCAAGTCAGAAGAATCTTGGCATGATAAGCGCTATGCTAGAGAAGCACTACAAAGGAGGGGCAGCGAAGCAAGACCTGCGAGAGAGGTCAGGTGAAAGCTTTTCCATCCAAGGAAGTCTACGCAGCAACCGAGAATCAACTGAAGTAAGCCAGCAAGGGCAAAGGTGAGACGAGTAGAGGGTAAAGAGAGTATTGCTTCGTAGGAGGTGAAAGAAGGTCAGTATGACAGGCGTATGAGTTTCAGGGCGAAAATGATTATGAAGGGTCCTCCAAGCCATTGATAAGCTGAATTACAGACTAAGGATAATGAGAAGGCATTACAAGTTTTTAACCATAGAGAATGGTATGGTTAAATTGTCTTCTAGAGGAGGCATCAGTCTGACAGTACTGGGAAGGACAGTCAAGGGGAAAGAAAGACTGGAGATAAGAAGCCTGGTTAGGAAGAAACATGGTTAGGAAGATGTTTTAGGGAAGGAGGTGAGAGAGGGTGGATGCTGAACCTGATTGATGTTAATGGTGGAAAGAAATAACAGACTTACGAGATCATTTTAAAACAGAAATGCGGGACTGCAGCCCTAATCTGAGGTGGAGCATAGGCTATTTATTAAGAGTATGCGACCTGGGGACAGATTTTTTTTTTTTTAGGACCAAAGTCTACCCCCATACTTATCGGCTCTATGGCCTTGGCCAAGTCACCAAAGTGCTACAGGCCTCAGTTTTCCCGTTTGTAAAGATGTGTTGTGGCAAGGCTCACCTAAGCCAATACCCATAAAGCACTTAGAATAGTATGTGACAATACTAAGCCCTTAAAACATAGTAGCTGTCATTTTTGGTACAAGAATCTAGTGCTCTGACATAAAAGTGCACTCATTGCCTGAGCTTGTATTCAGTGCCTACAGTGTCCCCGCGGTGCGTTCCCTCCGTGGACTTCAATGTTCTCATCTGTACAATGACTGCCTTGGTGATGGTCTCTGGGTAGCCTCCAGCCGAAATGTGGTTGGACTAATGTTCATTAGCACTGAGACTACCACGCTGATTAAGTTGCAGTTAAGGGAAAAGTGACTCATTTCACTAACCAGGCCTCTGTGTGTCATTTGTCAATCCTCTTCTGCAGTGGGAAGCCGGCAACAGGAATGTAATTGATTCCACAACTTGGAGTGACTCCCTATTAGACTGCAGAGCCAGAGGACTTACTCTAGGGCATTTAATGACTTTGCAAGAAGGTGCCACGGAATAACAAAGTTTACCTGGGTGGACGTAGAGTCTGCTTTCTGAGACGTTATTATGGTACCCTAAACAGTGGTGCCAGTCGAAGACAGAATGTGAGGCACCTAACCAGTCACTGTGTGGGGGCCAGAGCCTCATCAGAGGCATCAAGGCAGGTCTCCCATGGCTGGGGATCATTAGTACAGGCACACAGGCAGGGCTGGAAACTTCTAAGCGTTAAAGGTGTTTAAATGGATTTCCTGCTGAGTTGAATAATGCAAGCCACAGGTTTGGGGTATTAAACATAGTGTCTCTTTCTCTCCAGAGGCTGAGAAAAGAATGATGAGGAAGTAAAAACGTCGCAAGAGCTAATAGCAGCTCTCATGTGTTGAGCACTTACGAGGTAACATCTTGGGGCTTCACATCCATGTTTACTCACAGTCCTTCTGTCAACCCTTCAAGTTAAAAATAGTCCTGATTTTCAGATGAGTTAACTAAGGTTCAGCAAGCTTATGTAACTTACCAAGCCCATATGGCTAATTTGTGGTGCAACACAAGACTCACACTCAACACGATCTGCCTCCAATGCACACCATCTTTCCACTCCTATGTTCTTCGTTTAAATCATCAATTACTTTAGTGAACTTATTTCATCTTTTTGCTGATAATGAGAATAACGTATAACTATTTGGGGAGGAAAACACAAAGATACCTATGAGGAAACAAATCACTGATCGTCTCAACATTTAATTACACCTAGAATTTTGAAGCATTTCTTTCTAGGTCACATGCCGTCTTTCCTTAAAAAAAATTACTGAGGTATGAATGACTTGCAGAAAGCTGTATATATTTAATGCACACAGCTGCATGAGTTTGGGGTAAATATATACCTGTGACACCATCACCACTATCAATGCCAATATCAAAGAGATGTCCATCATCTCCAAAAATTTCTACCTGCCCCCTTTTATTATTATTTTCTTTTATTCATTCATTTATTTGTGTGTGTATGTGGGGGTGGGGTAGGGAGATAAGAACAGTTAACACAGATCTAATCTACTAGCAAATTTAAGTATATAATACAGTGAGCTATAGGCATTATTCTGTATAGGGGATATATAGAACTATTCATCTTGCATAACTGAGATGTGTGCCCTTTGACTATCACTTCTGCACTTCCCCCTACCCACCCTTCAGTCCCTGGCACCTACTCATTCTTCTTTCCACTTTGGTGACTTTGAGTATTTTAGATTGCATATAGAGGTGAGACAACACAGCAATTGCCTTTCTGCATCTAGCTTATTGCACTTAGCATAACATTCTCCAGTTCTGTCCATGTCCCAGAAATTCTTGATGTACCAGTGTTTTAAATGTTACATTTTTAAAAATTATTTATTTATTTATTCATGAGAGACACAGAGCACGAGAGAGAGAGAGAGAGAGAGAGAGAGAGAGAGAGGCAGAGACACAGGCAGAGGGAGAAGCAGGCTCCATGCAGGAAGCCAGACGTGGGACTTGATCCCAGGTCTCCAGGATCACGCCTTGGGCCGAAGGTGGGCGCCGAACCACTGAGCCACCCGGGCTGCCCTAAGTGTTACATTTTTCTTTGACTTTTTCCATTATACTTAAGGACAGAAATCCTTTCTTATAAGGAATATTGATGAATATATCTATTTTCTACTTCCTTTTCTTCTAGATATATCCTGAATTACTCTTTTTTTTTTTTTTAAGGGAGAGATTAGAAAAGATCAGAATAAATTGGATGGGTGATTGTTTTCTCAGCAGACTGGTGCTCAGAAGTTATTTCTTGCTGCCTCAAACAGAGGCTGTGAGAGCTCAGAAACTGTACCTGGCAGGAATCCAAATGTCAAGGGTGATCAGGAAAATGTGATGAAGATGAGCCACTTCTGGTAGATTTGAAAGGTGTAGCCACCTGAAGAACCTAGGAGAAGACAGGATCTGTGAGTTTACTGATCTCAGAGTCAGGACAGAATTTCCCATGTCTCAGGCGTGTGCCCAGGGACATCACTCACAGCGCTCAGAAGACTAGTAGATCTGAGACTGTACCGAGAGAAAACTCAGTCCTGGGAAACAGCACAAGAAGAACACTAGGATCAGTTACTAGAGGAAAAAAATACTGAGTGCTTTGCAAATGAATGCAGGGTGACAAATAAAGAAAACCTGTTTTCCTGAATAGACTGTGTCTTTCCTGAATAGAAATGTCTTTCTCTCTTTGTTACATCTCATGCATGTCCTAATGCAAAGAGCCCGGAAGAGGCAGAGGCTAGAAGTAACAGTCATTGAATGCTAACAGGGCTTTCAGGAGAAATCTTCATCCATTAAAATCAAGACTATCTGAGGACCACCATGGTCAGCATAATTTTCAAGATCATTTTTATTAGCAGCAAACACATTCAGTCCAAATTAGGCTGGAGGACTTCAAGATCAGGGTACAGCTAAAAAGGGTTAGGATAAAATTATAACTTGGTCCCTGGTACAGCTGCCATGGAAAACGGTATGACAAGACTCAAAAAAATAAAACATAGAATTAACCACATGACCCAGCAATTTCACCCAAAAGAAGTGGGTATACACTCAAAATAAGTGAAAGCTGGAACTTTCAACTCAACAGTTGAGTTGAACTTTTCAACCTGAACAGTCGAACTTTGAACTCAAACAGATCTTTGCTCACCAATATTCAGAGCAGCACTATTCACAAGAGCCAAAAGGTGGAAGCAACTCAAGTGTCTGTCAACAGACAAATGGATAAATGAGATGCGATACATACACGCAATGGAATATTATTTAGCCTTAAAAAAGGAAGAAAATTACGTGATACAACACAGATGAACCCTGAGGACATTCCGCTGAGGGAAATCAGCCAGTCACAGAAGGGCAAATACTATAAGGTTCTGTTTATATGAGGAACCTCAAATAGTGAAATTCATACAGTCAGAAAGTAGCAGGGTAGTGGCCAGGAGCTGGGGGAAAGAGAAATGGGGAGTTGGTGCTTCATAAACATAGAGTTTCAGTTCAGGAAGCTGAAAAAGTTCTGGAGACAGAGGGTGGTGGTGGTTACACAAAAGTGTGAATGCACTTAATTCCACAGAAGGTGCACTTACTGGCTACAATTTTACATTGTGTATATTTTGCCACAGAAAAAAGTAGATATACATATTTTAAGCTTAGAACCCTTATCATCGCACTATACGTCATATATATCTTGTTTAAAACTTGAAATTGCTTAGTTTTAGTAAAATAACACAACCTGTTAAATTAATGATATAAAATTTGATATTACTGGTTTGATAACTTAATAATTTTTGTTTATTTAAAGACTTTATAAATTTGGAATAGCTTTTCATACATTAGGTTTACAACTAATTATAGATTTGTGTTATAACATAATAATTCAAGTAAAAAATATGGCTTGTCTTTTGTAGCTAAAAAATTCAGATTGGAGCCTAAGAATTGTTTAAACTGGAAGCACTATTTTATTGTCACTGTTCACATAATACCTGATGATGCATACACCTTTGTTAACTATTGTTTTTTACAAAAGATTTCATTTTTTACAGCAATTTTAAGATTTACCACAAAATTAAGAGGTTCTTTGTTAATTATTTACTGTTTTATCAATTGTATGTAGTTTATTAATTGCGATAGTTTGGGTCATCTATTTATGTCCTTTGGCTCTCAAATTATATTCAGGGATTTAAATTGAGATGTCTGATATTTTGGATACAATAGTCTTCTGATTATGATATGTTTGCCTGGGGAAGGGACTATGCTTAACTGAATCAGTCAGGTCCCGTTGATGCTGATGGCACTAGTTACCCTGATGGTTCTTCATCAGAGGCTGTCCCACCTATTGTGAACCCATCTTGCAAAATGTCCCCTGCATAGGGCTTGTGACTGATTTGGCTACAGCAAATTGGTTGTTACAAAAGTATCCTGCGGGTTGCACCTAGAATTCTGATTGAGGGAAAGTATATTTGCTCCCCTAACTCCTTTCAGCAACCTGACCACGAAGTATAAGCAGGTAAACTTGTCAAAGTGTGTGGGCCACTGTGAGTGCTAAAAAGTTTTAGGAAAAACCCTGCTGCTAGCCAAGCAGAAGAAGTGATTGAAGTGTTTACTTAGAAGCGAGTTTTTTATGGAGGTTAGTGAAGATGTTGCACTTTTCTTTAATAGCTTTATTTTTACTGATGACATTGGAGTAACCCCTGCAGTCCAAAAATTACTAAAATATCATAAAAAACAGGAGTCCAGACACTCAGTTGCTACTGATCTTCAACCTAGATAGTACAGGTGGCAAATGCTCTGGCTCTCAAATGAGTTAGTAGATAATATTAGAAAGTCAGCTGTGTGTTATTCTTCACCATAATCCTTACTTGCCCATTGTATCCGGGTTCAGGTCAACCTGTATGTGGGGAGACTTTGTTGTGTCACCAATAGGTATAGCCATTTAGTTTTAAAGCCAAATAAATATTAACCATCTGCTTTTTTAAAGAATTAAATGATAAAATCAGGTCTCTCATGTGTCCATTTAGATGATTAGGAGGTTTAACACGGCTGATTCAAAGCAAAATAGGTTTAAATCCTTCATATGTATTTGAATGTTTGTTCCAAGTCAAAAATACATTTCTTCTAGTTACTTCTGCAGCTCTTGATACCGAGACTCCTGTACTTTGTCTCTTCAACACCGTGTGCTTTCTAATACTGTGCCAGAGGTTACACATCACACAAGACAGGCATATTCCAGGGTGCCTTTACAGTGAGACAACCTGAGAGTACTCTGTGCCTACACACATTCGCGGGTTGACCCTGTTCGGCTGGTCATGCTTCATAGCTACAACCCAGGAAATGGTATCACAATCAACCTGCATCGTGGAGAAGGAAGACAGCAATTTGGTTTTCTCAGAGCTGAATTCTCTTGTCTGTGGATGGAGTACAAAGAGTTTATCTTAAATACTGTCCTTACCACATCTAATGAAGACAACTCTTTAGAAGAGAGTATGTTGCCCACTGGCAGGAGGGGGGTAAAGACAACAGGATGCTTTTCTGTTGCATGAATCACACACCAGAAGGGAGTGTATTCATGCTTTATGATCTGCGATGAGCTTACCTTTATTAAACCACAAAACCCAGAGTGATAATGGATCATCTGTTTTCAGTGGAACGATCCCCTCCTTTCTTCCCCACCTTATCTTTCTTCCTTCATTTCATTAAAGCAGATTTACCTTTTTAAACCATATTGTCAAGTTGGCCGAGACCCTAGTACTCTGTGGTAACACCATGTTTCGCTGTACAAATCAAGACTTAACAACAGTTCATGGCAATGATCTCAAACGACAGAATGGAATAGTAAGGAAAAGCATCAGCTTGGCAGTTAGATGATGTGAGCTCCCACCGTTATACATTAGCAAGACCTTGATGATGTCACTTACTCTTTCTGAGACTAAATTTTATCATCTGTAAAATAGTAATATTTGTCAGGGTTAACAGAAGTACCTATACGAATTTCAAAAGTTATGGTAAATAATGAGCACTGAATAGATATTTACCATGCATACCTCATGTCTCTGGATACTGTGCATACCTGAACTCATTTAACTTTTATGACATTCTTTCTTGTTAAGTCCCTCAAAATGATCAAAGCAGAGGTTTTTCTAGGATCTCATGTATCTTTAAAATGATATACAGGGATCCCTGGGTGGCGCAGCGGTTTAATAAAAATTAAAAAAAAAATAAAATGATATACAGTTAAGGCTGCCAGATATATTTTTAAGATTTATTTATTTTAGAGAGAGTGAGCGTGAGTGGGAGGGGCAAAGGGAGAGGGAGAGAATCTGAAGTAGACTCCATGCTGAGTGCAGATCCCAGTGATGGTTTCGATCTCACAACCTCAAGATCACAACTTGAGTCAAAACCAAGAGTTAGTCCCTTAACCCACTGAGCCACCCAGGTGACCCAAGTTTTAATTTCAGATAAATAATGAATATTTTTAGTATGGCTGTGTCCCAAATATTGAATACAACACATTTACACTAAAAAGTACACTGAAAAGTATTCATTGTTTAAATGAAATTCAAATTTAATTGGGTATCTTGTATTTCTAGTTGCTGAATCTGATAGTGCCTGTATGGCAATTAAACATTTTTCAGACAATCTAGATTGGAAGAAGGGTATTTAGTCCTAAACACTAGTTTCTTTTTAAAAATTATCTGTTTTGTTAAAGTATAATTAACCTACAACGTTATATTAGTTTCAAGTGTACAATATAATGATTCAATAGTTTTTTTTTTAAATTTTATTTATTTATGATAGTCACAGAGAGAGAGAGAGAGAGGCAGAGACACAGGCAGAGGGAGAAGCAGGCTCCATGCACTCAGAGCCCGACGTGGGATTCGATCCCGGGTTTCCAGGATTGTGCCCTGGGCCAAAGGCAGGCGCCAAACCGCTGCACCACCCAGGGATCCCGATTCAATAGTTTTATACATTTCTCAGTCCTCTTCAAGGTAAATGTACCCTTAATCTTATCTATCAAACACCAATTTCAATTTAATAAGATGAGATTGTGGTTAGACACTTAGTAATCAGAGAGTGGATATGATAGAGAGTACCGGCACATCACCAAAGAAAATGGGATCAAGAATAGGGTAAAGGCGCTATCCCAAAGCTCTTCTATTTTGAATTATCACCTCGGTCTTTTGAGGTATTTATTTTTCCTGCTTTACAGTTGAGTAAAACAAGACAAAGAGAATTGTTAAAGATCATACAGATGATAACTGAAAGAAGCTTGGAATTGAATCCAGGTCTTTTGAACTCTTAAACTTGGGCTAGTTAATCTTTATTTTATTTTATTTTATTTTATTTTATTTTATTTTATTTATTTTATTTTATTTATTTATTCATGAGAGACACGGGGGGGGGAGGTGGCAGAGACACAGGCAGAGGGAGAAGCAGGCTCCCTGCGGGGAGCCATTGTGGGATTCGATCCCAGGACCTCAGGATCCTGCCCCGACCCAAAGGCAAACGCTCAACCACTGAGCCACCCAGGCATCCCTGAGGTAGTTATTCTTAATTGCCATGAGGTTTTCCTTTTTCAAAGGTAGATGGAACGGAAAGGTGTTTTTTCTTTCTCTGATATAAGGAGAAGGGTAAGAGTACGATTGAGATGTTAAGAAAATTTGAGGTGAAGAGGCAGCAAAATGAGGTAGCTCATACTGAACATCTTTTTCATCAAATTATAAAATAGTATCATTACAGAAAGCAAAGATGGTAGGGTTAGAAATCAGAATTTAATGAAAATAGAAAATGCTTGGAAATAGCAGTGTGGATGCTGTGTAGAATTCAATTGAGATATTTCATGATCAACTGGTTTTGAGAAACAGCTAGTTGGAAGGCAACTGTTAACCTTACAGTCAGGGTGAAAGACTATTTATAATTCTGTTAGGATGATAAAAAGCTCTGAAGAAGTGCAGCTGTGGTCTATAAGAGGGGAGAAATGAGAAGGATTTCAGAAGTGTGGCTGCAAGGGCATCCTTATGGAGATGTGCAAGTAGGTGGTTTCTGAATTACATAGGGAAGGGCAGGGTTACAGAAAGACGACTATAAAAGGATGAGGGGAGAAATAAATGATGTAAAATAATAATGTGACAACTGTATTAGCAGGTGTTCTGGTTATTTGGGAAATGAAATGTTGATGAACAATCTGACAGTATTACACAGCTATTGATCATCATGGACAGGATTGAAACCTGGTGCTTGAACGTTGTAGGAAGCCAACGTTCTTTCAAGAAACTAGGCAGAGAAGGAATAGATCATACACTGGAGGAAGGGATGTTTATGAATTGGTAGAAGAAGGAACAACAAAATAAATCAGGAATAGAAAAGAATTAAAAGAGCCCATGAACCTGTGTATGTTACTTAGCTTGAATGTGGGTGGTGATTTTTGTCCACAAATAGATATATTCATCAAATCATCAAATTGTGTACCTAATAATTCTTAATTACCCATTATATGCAATGTGTGTGTGTGTGGGGGGGAGAGACACTACACTCAATGGAGTCTACCAATGTTTCTACATTTCATACACAAGGAATGAGAAGTAGAAACATGATTTCTCTATTAAGTCATTACCAATTGTATATAAGTTTCCCACTGCTGCTGTAAATGACCACAAATTTAGTGGCTGAAAACATTACAAATCTATTTTATTACAGTTCTGGAGGCCAGGAGTTCAAAATAGGATTTTCTAGGCTAAAATGAATGTGTAAGTTTGGCTGTGTTCCTTCTGGAGGTTCAGAGAGAATATTTCCTTGCCTTTCTACCTTCTGGAAGCAGACTGTATTTCTTAGCTTAGGTTTCCTTCCTCCATCTTCAAAGCCAGTAGCTTAGCATCTCTTATTTCTATGACTCTGACCCTCCTGCCTCCTTTCTTTAATAAGGACCTTGTGATTATGTCGGGTGTGTCCAGGTAATCAGGACACTCTCCCCCTTGCAAGACCTCTAAGTTACATCTACAAAGTCCCTTTTACTATACCAAGTACAATATTCACAGGTTCTGGGGAGTAGGGCGATTAGGATGTGGATTTTGTTGGAGGACTATTACTCTACTTATTGTAGTGTGATTTGTCTGGTGACAACTCTTCTAGGAATAGATCCCCTCTGGAACTAGCTCTTCTCCTCATTTCCTCCATATGGGAACTAAGGAAACGGTTATGTTTTTATATGAACTTTCTCCCTTAATTACAATTAACTAATATATTTTGGGCACCTGATCCCAGCTGAGCCACACCTTTGGAACCCTGAGAAAAAGGCCCATTGAGTTTCTCAACGCTGAAACACTAAAAAATAAACTTTGAGGGTTTTTGGAAACCATACTTTTACCATATACCCAGTTTGTAAGTTTGTAATGAGTGAGACTAATGAAATTGGTGAGCAGAAAGGAAGCAGAGCTGAAGCAGGAAAATAGTGGGTGCCTGAGCACCTGTTCCTGTGCTTTCTGAGGTCCAGCCTGTATTCTTGCCCTTACCATATAAGCTCATTTATTCATTGGTTTGGTTGGCCAACTCTTTCATGAAGTACTGGAGCTTCTATCCAATCAGATCCCCTGTTCTGTTTAACCTATTCTGAGTTGGATTTCTTTGTAACCAACACATTCCTTACTATCTCAAGAGCTTGAATGAGTAAGAACTTTTAGAATGGGGGAGCTTATCTGTAAGATGATGCTTAAGAGTCATTGTAGGTAGAGAGATTCCTTTGTAGTCAAACAAATTTGATATCTGCACATGGTTTCAAACCACATTTCTGATTTCCTTTGCCTCACAGTGAAAATAAGAGTTTTTTCTTGAAACCCATCCATATGACCCTTAGACCTCTCCTTCTGTCTTAGTACAAGTATAGGGCAAAGTTCTCCTAAATGCTTCACAAAAGGCCAATTTTTCTTTTTGTGAGTAAAATTTGATGGTATAATACATCATATAATGCATCAATAAGCTTCATGATTTTTACAATCTAATTATAAATTTACCTCTTTTCTTCTCCCCCCAGCATCTCTTTATCAATAAAATAGATTCCTTTTCTCAATTCTCTTTTCTTAAGACTTCTGAGGCTTAGAGGTTTTATGGCTTCTTTTATAATAACCAACAATAAAATTGCTCTATCTTTAGTAAAAAAAAAAAAAAAAAAAAAAAAGATTTAGATTGAGGCTTCTTTATTTTTTTATTTTTTTATGAATTTATTTTTTATTGGTGTTCCATTTGCCAACATATAGAATAACACTCAGTGCTCATCTCATCAAGTGCCCCCCTTGGTGCCCATCACCCAGTCACCCCCACCCCCCACCCTCCTCCCCTTCCACCACCTCTGGTTCATTTCCCAGAGTTAGGAGTCTCTCATGTTCTGTCTCCCTTTCTGATATTTCCCACTCATTTTTCCTCCTTTCCCCTTTATTCTCTTTCACTATTTTTTATATTCCCCAAATGAATGAGACCATATAATGTTTGTCTTCCAATTGAGGCTTCTGTAAAAAAAAAAAACTTACATATTTAAATATTTACCTTAACACTTATGACAGCCTAGATGCTCAAGACTCGACATAGTCTTTATTATGTGAAATATAGCAGGAATTGTCAAAGGGTCCTAAATTATCAGCAAATGCTTATATAGCTATAGTAGTTAATGATGGAATTTTATTAACTCCATCTGCTCCGCACACTCTATTTGCAGAAACAGAAAGATTGGTCATTATCTGGCAAATATTGCTGTCTCTACTGTCTCTAAAATTCTTGATTTTCAGAGCTAGAGTTATTCAGTTCTGTATTTTCCAGTGTCCCTAGGTCAGATCAGCTCTGGTTTTTAAAATTCTCATCACACTGTTTCATCTATTCATTTCTAAAATGTTTGGGAAGTAGATGCTGTGTGCCAAATGCTGGGGTGCAGTAATGAGTGATTTATGGTTCTTCTTGTGGAATTTATGATTGAGCTGGGCAGGCAAACAAAGAAACAAATGTGGGTATGAGGCCCTTCCAGGATCTGAAACTTAAAGAGCTTTAAAAACACTAAGGGAAACATAGGTTTATTATCACTGAGCTGAGGGACGAGGATGCAAGGGAGACTGGGAAAGCAGATACAATGCAAAACTTCAACTTGCCCTTGTAGAGGGCAGACATTCCAACAGTTATATGTGTGAGGACCAGGCAGGGTTACCCCCACAGCTCTAGCATCCGAGGATCCTTCTGGTGCTTGGACACATGCTCTGTTTTCTAATTTAACTCATCGTGTTATCATCTGAAGTGATTAGTGTTGGGGGAGGGGAGCATAAATATAGTCAAGCTGTGGCAATTGTATGAGCAATTTTCATCAGCAAGAGAGTGAACTCTATAGGGAAATATTATTTGCTGTGGGATCTTTGGAAATTTACTAAATTTTTCTGTCCTCATTCTCCTCACTTGTATATGAGAGAATTAGTTGCCTCTGTTTATATTCAGGGATACTTATGGCTCCAAGAGGACCTATCTTTAGATTTTTGGCAATATTTCCAGCATAAAACCCATCTCAAAAGCTGGCCTTAAAAAAAGAGAGGTATGAAACTGCACAAGCAGTAAGTATATGTCTTTCTCCCATTCCACTCCATTTTGGAGAGTTATAAGAAGTACTCTAATAAAAAGAAAATGTGTTCGCATCACCTAACCTTCTGTTTCCCAAATTTATTTGGCCAAGGAGTCCTTTTTTTTTTTTTTTTTTTTGCCCCACATAGAATAACATGTCAAAATTATAAGGAAGTGGCTTCCCACTGATCTCAATTTGGGATCTCTCCAGCGACAGGCAGTAATAGGAAAGAACAGACATGAACTGAATACCTATGATGTGGCAGCGCTCTTGACAGGAGTTGGGAATGCTAGCATGAAAATAGTGACCCCTGCCCTTATCAAATTTATAATTTACTAGCAGAAGACTGACATTATAAATTATATATACAAAAACATTTTAAATTATAATTGTGATAAAATTCCAATGCAATGAGCTTCTCTTACTATATATGTGGGGAAACATATAAAGGTGTATTTGAATCACTATTCATGCACGTATTTATGTGCAGTCTGATTTCATCTTCATAGTATCATCGTAAAGTAGATTTTATCATCCTTCTACACTGCTCATTGAGGGGACTGATCTTCTTAGTCTCAAACATTTAGACTTATGAGACTACCATAGGCCATATGTGACACTAAATATGTAAAAGGACACGTAAGACAGGAGCATAGAATGCCAGCTTAGCAGCATCCTACATTTGTCTCATGTGTGAGACCAAGGGACAGTGCAGCAGATGACAGCTCAGGTATTAGGAGATAGGATTCATTAAGAGGATGCAAAATGGGTCTGACTTAGAAGCCTCATGCTTACAGAAGCCAACAGCTTTTGAACCTGCAAGAGCAGTTTCTAGAGCCCTTGCAAAGAAGGTGCTAGTTGGAAGAGTCTTTATAGTTAGGGAAGTCCATACCTATGGCTTCCACATAAAGCACTCATACTATGTTTATAGTTCTTCCCTGTCCAGGTGCAATTTACCATGCAGGATTCATTTGGCTAAAGCTAACCCATGGCTGTGTTTCATGTCACAGGGAAAAGAGTTTTGCAAACTCTTTACCTACAAGGGCAAGGTGAATAATTTCCCTAAGGTCACACCTCTAGGAACTAGGAAGCAGTAAGTTGTCAAGGTCTGAACCTAAGTCTCTTTATTCCTGAAAGTCTACGTCTTTCAACTCTTAGAGTGTTATCCACTAGAGAAGGATTTATCTGGAAAAAAAAAAAAAGCAGTAACAGATAAAAGCAAGAACAGATACAGAGACATTAGTCATATGAGAAAGGCTAGAGATAATTTCTATACTGGACCAGCAGGGGAGGAGGAGAAATGAGATTGATTTTGAGAAAATTATGAATTGGCAGTGTTATTTTCAAGATTTATGAGTTTTAGAATGGCAGGCATCAAAACATCCTAGGATCAGTTTTATTGACGGGTAGGATAACCTCTCAGTGTAATGCATTTATTTCTAGTCAACTTGAGTGAAAGTTTCCTAACAGAGAAGCAAGTGGCACTAACTTAAGAAGTTTCCTAACAGAGAAGCAAGTGGCACTAACTTAAAATTAAAAGTTGTAAACCTCATTACATAAATAGTAGTTCAACAGTTCCAAGTTTCTAGTTTCTTTCCGATATGAATGCATACCACAGCCCTTTCACATTACCAGTTGTAAATATCTAGTAATCAACAATCTCACAACAGGGATTCTTTTGATGTTCAAAATGATTTATAATGTCACTGGGCAAAGCAAAATACTCCAACTAACGTAATTCATTTGGTTTAGAGCCAAAGAGAAAGGAAGCATGTGTAAACGAAGTTCTCCTTTAAAAAGTGGTAATATTATGTAGTCATCTTGAGCTAGTGTAGTGGAATCTGTCCATTTAGGAGAGTAAGAATCTATTTTGTCAGATTCAGTGCTTTTTTGGGCACTGAGATGGAACATACCACACGAATACTATTACGTCTGTCAGTGGATTGCCCAAAATGCTCAGGCTTTTTTCTGTATGTTGTTATCTCAGTGGAGTTTCAATTGAGGAAATTAAATGTGTGTAGTGGTTTAATGGGAAACAGAGGTGTTTAAAAATGCTGAAATGGGTGTACTCAAACATGGCTTGGTTTAAAACGAAACTGCAACAGTTTTCAAAATGGGATTCTTACTCTATTAAAATGCAAATAAACAATGACTTTTTTCCCCCTTATTTCTGCTTTCTTCCCAGACATTCCAGCCTAGTTATAAAATAATTTTGAACTACATTAGGTTTTGTCATTGTCAAGACATGTTTTTTTTTTTTCTGTATGCTGAAATTTATTAACAAATTCTAAAAGGATCACCTTTTTATTATTCATAGCAGGGGCCTGGTCAGATAAAATTTAAAGACTGATTTTTTTTTTTATTACAAATAAGCAGAGGAATTCCTAGAAGAAATATAAACCACTAGTGAGAAAGAAGTGAAGCGTCCAAAATTTTAAAAAGTGGCTTTCTCTGAGAAATGATAGCACTCAGTCTGCTGGATTAGGCTTTTAGGTGATTCCTTTCTACATTTTACTATATCTCAACTCCCCAAAATTAAGTGGAGAAGTGGAAGTTCTCTTTGCTGATTGTACAACTGCACAGTAACTAAAATTAGTCTCCGTTCCTATACTGATTTTTTTTAATCCAAGATACCCTGTTTGTATCTAGATGACCCAATTCAGTTCATTGCAGTTGTTTTATTCTTCTTTCTAGATGGCTAGAAGCGGAGAACTGGATGTTAGAAAACTGTGATTGAGAGTGTGTATCTTTTGAGTCTAGGCATGTTGCAAAATTTCCTGGACTCCTTTGTTGGTGCATGTGGCATCTATCTCAGATACCTATCCTGGAGTCTCTCTGTCTCCCCTCATTGTCCATGTTTCTCTCTGCATTTTCTACTACAATGCTGTCCTCCTAAGATCCAGACTGCATTTTTTTAAAGGATGAACAAGGTTCTTCTGTTTCTCTGTTATTGAATCAGAAGAGGCAACAGATCATTCTGGTCCTTACGCTGAGTGTGATGGGAAAATTTAAATCCTTCACATTTTCCAGAGGAAAACAGCCATAGAAACAACAAAACTTTATCTTGGTTTTGACTGCCTCTCTTAACTACTTGGTATCCCTTATAAGGCAAACTGGGTCTCCCTCTCCCCCCATCTCTCCCTCCCTCCCTTTTTCTCTGATCTTATTTGTTTCATCAAACTCTTACTCCTATAAAGAAGTGGAGAATAAAACCCTGTTCTGACACATGTCAAAGTTATCCTTCGTATCTATTACCTATTACTGTGTAACAAACTACCCCAAAGCTTAAGGTTATGATACCACCACTATTTTCTTATGCCCCCAGCTTCTGTGAATCAGACCTTTAGGAAGAGTACAGTGAGTATGGTTTGTCTCTACAATATTTGGGCCATAGCTGGGAAGACCCAGATGGCTGTGAGTGACTGGAATGCCTGGGGGGGTTGGCATCATCTGGAGACCTCCAGATGGTTCTCTTGGTAGTTTGGGCTTCTTCATGGCATGAAGACTTAAAGGTAGTCAAACTTGGAGCTCAGGTCTCTGAAAGCAAGTGTTCCAATGAGACAAGGGCAAATTGCATGGTTTCATGTGAACTATCCCCAGAAGTTATTTGGTGTTATGTCCACTGCACTCTATGATGGTAGCAGTCACAATTCCACCTAAATCAAGGGGGAGGGGCATAGACTTTATCTCTTGATGAGTGGAGTGTTGAAGAATTTGTGTCCATGCTTTAGCACTACCACACTCTTATTTTTAAAGAGTTTATTTTCTTATTTTGGCTTCCTCCTTCTTGGTTAGATCAGCCAACCTCTTCCTAACAACCAGACAAGGTGTGAACATACACTAAAAAAAAAGTCTCCATTAAATTATTTTTAGAATCATTTATTCTTTCAACTTCCATCCAGATTTCTTTGGGCCAACTTTGAGAATCTTGACTTTATTTCCTTCTATACCACTTGTAATGAAAAAATCATTAAGCAGCAGGTTGGGGGAAATTGTTTCCTGGGAGTTGGTTGTCTGCCCCACTAGTTTAATCATAATATCTCTCCAAAGACCCGACAGACATGGCTGAAATGACAAGACCTCATCATTTAGAGTCTTACTTTAATAACTTTGTTTCTTTTAAGTGGGAATCTTACAGAGCTAGTCCTAATAAATTGTAAAAAAAATATGAAATTATAGGCATCCCTCATTTTATTCTGTTTTGCTTTATTGCACTTTGGAGACACTGCATTTTTTTTTTTTTTTTAATAAATTGAAGGTTGGTGGCAACCCTGTTGAGCGAGTCTACTGGTGCCATTTTTCACAACAGCATTTTCTCACTTTGTGTCTGTGTGCCACATTTTGGTAATTCTGGCAATAGTTCAAACTTTTTCATTATTATATTATTGAATTTATTATATTGTATATTATATTTTGTATAGTGATCTGTTATCAGTAGTCTTTGGTGTTTTTATTTTAACTGTTTTGGGGCACCACAATCTGTACCCATATAAGATGGTGAACTTCATCTGAAAATGCTGTATGCATGCTGAGGGTTCAGAATTATTCCAGCATAATGATATTATTTCTACTTTCTTGGGAGGCAAATGGCAAGAATGATTATGCTTGACTATGAAAGACAGACATATAGAGATGTGCTGTGAATTGCTTTTTAACATAAATGGCACTGGCCATTCTCCCCATCTCTCTTCCCCTCCTCAAACTTCCCTATTCCCTGGAACACGACAATATTGAAATTAGGCCAAATAATAACTCTATAATGGCTTCTAAATGTTCAAGTGAAAGAAAGAGTCACACATCTCTCACTTTAAATCAAAGGATACAAATGATTAAGGTTCGTGAGGAAGGCATGTCAAAAGCCAAGGTAGGGGATGTCTGGGTGGCTCAGTGGTTGAACATCTGCCTTCGGGTCAGTGTGTGATCCCACGGTCCCAGGATCGAGTCTCACATCGGGTTCCCTGCAGGGAGCTTGCTTCTCCCTCGGCCTGTATCTCTGCCTCTCTCTCTATGTCTCTCTCATGAATAAATAAATAAAATCTTAAAAAAAAAAAAAAAAAGTCAAGGTGGGCTGAATGCTAGGTCTCTTGCACCAAACAGTTAGCCAAGTTGTGAATGCAAAGGAAAAGTTCTTAGAGGAAATTGGAAGTACTATGCCAGTGAACACACAAATGATAAATAAGAAAGCAAAATAGGCCTTATTGTTGATATGGAGAAAGTTTGAAAGGTCCGGATAGAAGATCAAACCAGCCACAACATCCCCTTCAGCTAAAGCCTAATTTAGACCAAGGCCCTAAGTCTCCTCAATTTTATGAAGGCTGAGAGGTGAGGAAGCTGCAGAAGAAAAGTTGGAAGCCAGCAGAAGCTGGTTCATGAGGCTTAAGGAAAGAAGTCATTTCCATAACACGAAAGTATAAGGTGAAGCAGCAAGTGCTGATGTAGAAGCTACAATAAATTATTATCTTATCTAAGATAATTAATGGAGGTGGTTACACTAAACAACAGATTTTTGATGTAGACAAAGTAGCCTGTTGGAAGAAGTTGCCATCTAGGACTCCTATAGCTAGAAAGAAGAAATCAATGTCTGTCTATCTTCAAACCTTCAAGGGACAGACTAACTCTTTTTAGGGGCTAAATGGAGGTGGTGACTTGAAGTTGAAGCCAATGCTCATTTACCATCCTGAAAATCCTAGGGTGCTTAGGAATTATGCTAAATCCACTTTGCCTGTGTTCTGTAATGACTCAATAAAGCCTAGATTATATCATATCTCGTTACAACATGGTTTACTAAATATTTTAAGTTCATGGTTGAGACTTACTGCTTCGGGCTGGGGAGGTGGGGGTGGATTCCTTTCAAAATATTACTGCTAGGGGCACCTGGGTGGCTTAGTGGTTGAGCATCTGTCTTTGGCTTAGGTTGTGATCCCGTGGTCCAGCAATCAAGTCCTGCAAAAGGCTCCCCACAAGGAGCCTGTTTCTCCCTCTGCCTCTCTCTGTGTGTCTCTCATGAATAAATAAATAAAATCTTAAAAAAAATTAGTGCTCACTGAAAATGAACCTGGTCACCCATGAGCTCTGATGGAGATGTACAATGAGGTTAGTATTGTTTTCATGCCTGCTAACATAACATCTATCCTTTAGCTCAAGGATCAAGAAGTGACTTTGACTTTCAAGTTTTACTATTTAAGAAACACATTTCATAAACCTATAGCTGCTATAGATAGTTATTCCTCTGATGGACCTTGGCAAAATACATTGAAAACTTTCCGAAAAGGATTCATCATTCTAGAGGCCACTAGGAATATTCATGATTTATCAAAGGAGGTAAAAATATCAACATTTATAGGAATTTGGAAGAAGTTGATTCAACCCTCATGGATGACTTCAGGGATTCAAGACTTCAGTGGAAGACTTAATTGCAGATGTAGTGGAAATAGTAAGAGATCTAGAAGTAGATATAGAGTGTAAAGATGTTGCTACAATTTCATGATAAAACTTTCACAAATGAAGAGTTGCTTCTTATGGATGAGCAAAGGAAGTGGATTCCTGAGATGCAATCTACTCCATGTGGAGATACTGTGAAAACTGTTGAAATGAAAGCAAGAGACTTAGAATATTACCTAAACTTAATTGACAAAATAGCCAGAGGGTTTGAGAGCACTGACTCCAACTTTGAAAATTCTGCAGTGGGTAAAATGCTATCAAACATCATCACATGCTACAGAGATACCGATTTTGAAAGGAAGATGAATCAATGTGGCTGACTTCATTGTTGTCTTATTTTAAGAAATTGCTACAGCCACCCCACCCTTTGCCACCGTACCCCGCCCCCCCCCCCCCCCCCCCGCCCCGGTCAGTTAGCAGCCATCAATATTGAGGCAGGACCCTCTACCAGAAAAATGATTATGACTCATTGAAAACTCAGATGGTGGTTAACATTTTGAACAATATTTTAAAATTAGGGCATGTACATTTTTTCTAGACATGAGGCTATTGCATCCTTAATAAACTATAGTAATCGTACAGACATAACTTTTTATATGAACTAGGAAACCAAAAAAAAAAATCCATTTGACTTACTTTATTGTGATGTCTGCTTTATTGTGGTGTTCTGGAACCAAAGCCTCAACATCTCCAAAGTATACCTGTACTTTGTAAACTATTAGAAATATTCCAGACTTAAGTTCTTATGAGTAGCTACATGTTTTTACCTACTGTGTTCCTAATATATCCTCTGTGAAGATATTTCTTGTACTATTTTTGGGAAAATCTCTTTGCTCACATTTTTAGACTGAGCATTGATTGATTTTGTGTATACTATAATTTAGTAATTTAACAGTTTGATGACTATACAGAAGAAGGAAAGATGGCAAACACTAGAGTATTATCTTTTGTTGTTTACACTAACTTTTAGACTAATTATAAAAGGAAAAATCTATGCTCATGAATTTTGGAAATAATACGGCACTTCCAAATTATTTCCATATGGTGTTGGATTTAGTAAAGCAGCAAGAGGAAACTTTAATTATAATATAGCAGATAAATATTGTGAATCATGGAATATCACCAATATATAAAGTGACTCAATTTTTCAAAATAAAACCTGGATGCATGGGCTGACAGTGAAATATAATACTTAACACTGGAATTGAGCTGGAAAATTTGGGTTGTGTGGTCCACACAGCTATGTAAAAGCATCACATAATTGTTTAAATATATCTTCAGGCATAATTCAGGCTAAGCTAAATTTAATGTGTAGCTATATTGATCCTGAGCATAGTTAGTGATTAATAATAATACTTAACCATAGTCAGCAGCTTTCTTATGAGAGCTCAAAATTATTCCACCACAACGCTATTAGTTTCTATTATCTTGGGAGGTAAATGGCAAGAATGGTTACCCTTGACTATAAAAGACAGACATACAGAGAAATGCTATACATTTCTTTTTACCAGAAATGAGAAATTGGAGCAAAAACATATGCCACATTTGTGTTTGTTTTTTATTTTAAGCTTAAACCCCTTTTAAAATACCAATCTAGCGAATATTTTTATTGTTACTATATCATTTCAAGGAAGAGAGTATAGAGTATTCTCAACTATGCGGGATCCTATTTGTGAGCAGAAGTAATGCAACTCCTAATCCTGTTTCTTTATTCTATCATCAATAAATAGAATGCATTACTGTATTTTTTTTGTTTTTATCTATTAAAAAAACACCTATGAAACCTAAGTGGGACATAATATATTTATTTAATGTATTTTCCTTTGAGCTGTCTATTGGTTCTAGCTAGATGTTTCTTGGGCCAACTGACTGGATTGCCAATTGGATCGATTGTTAAGTTGGCCATTCACCATGTGCTGGATCAGAGTCCATTTATTTGGCCATATGTAATCACAGAGTAGAATCGATTGACACTTTTTTCAGAATCGCTGATCTTGCTTAGACTCAAATTGCCAAGCATGGGACAAAATTATCTGTTAAGATAAAGAAGAAAATGCTTAACACATTCTACAACAAGTAGGGTGATTTTCCCCCATATCATTCTGTTTACTTCTGAGATTTGTGAGTTGCAGAATGTTATACACTCTATGACATATTCTCTTGAAAGCAAAGTGTAATGCTTAGGGACTTGCCCATCATTTCATGTGTCATGAATTAGAGGAAAACAAAGAAGGAAATTCTTGTATATAAAGTAGTTAGATATTTTCCTGAATTAGGATTCAGAATTGTTTTTGCATCACTTTGAGGAGAGGCTGCTTGTGGCTTTAACAGTGCTAAAAATTGAACTGAAGCTGGAATGAATGAATGAATGAATGTGTGTGTGTGTGTGTGTGTGTGTGTGTGTGTGTGTTGAGGGCTCAAGTTGTCTTGTGTGTGGAGAGTCCAATATCTAGTAAAACAGAAGAGAAGATAAATTCAATTAGAAAACCAAGCATTTTCCTAAGATTTAGGAAATTTTTTACAATTTGATATATTATAAAGGTGGTTCTATGTATAAGTGTTTTATAGAAACAAGTTATACTACTAATTTCATATATTAATGAGTCATATATTTAAATTATTTGTAAAATTATTATTACATGGATTAAATGCATACAGATTACAGATATAGTTCTCTATTTTTCCACTATAGTTTTGTGCCTGAATGAATTGACTAATTTGGGCTAATGTGTTTTCATTATTATCCCCAACTTTTTGGTACCTCTCCTATTTTAGGTTCAGGCCATTTTAAGATGTTAAAATAAACCAAGAGTTTTTTGAAATAATACTTTTTGTGTGAGGATGTGCTGCTGTGATGGTAGTGTGTGAATTTGATATGTCTACAGAAAAAAGAAACAAGATATGAAAAGAGTAATAGGAAAATCTAAGTCAGAAGAAAAGATGTTTATTAATCAGTCACCCTGGGGACCTAGAATAAGGATATTTGATGAATTGTCACCATCCCTTTTTATATCTTTAATCAATACTCTATTAACTAGGGCTACCTTTTATATATTAAATCTAAGTCAATCAACTTTATTTTGCATTTCATTTTCACCTTCTCTAGCCAGAATATAATGCTATTTGCCTTTTGTGGATGGTGTTTTTTATGTACCGTCTACATAAAATCCTCATTAATCACAAAATACATTTCATGTTATAAAAACTCATTAGGGTAATAAATGGAATAATTGGAACCTTTTCAATTTTCCCTTTCAATTCAGCAGAACGGGCCAAAGAGCCCAGAGCACTGTGTTCTGCATTTTTCATTTGAGTTGAGCAACAGCCTCCACAGAACTTCAGAGTCTGTCCTTCCATTAGCATTCCCTACAGTTTCAATCTCTATCAAGGAGTGCACTTTTGAATAGGCAAGATGTGACACATGCTCTTGTTGTTCAGTGAGGCTACAAGGCCACTTTCCTATCTTACAGCTTGTGTACATTTTAAGAAAAGAAAATAAAGGGGAATCAGTGATTTTTAAGTTTCTGATATTTTATAATGAATACTGTTGCCTATCTGAGATGATTTAAATTCTCTTTTCCATATGATGACATGATCTTATTCTCCACTCTTCTCCAAATCAAATCCTAACACACAGTGAGAGGCATGGGTAATCTTGGACAGTAGAGAGATAGGCCTCTGTGGAGTCAGCAAATTTACTCAAGAAGTCTCACTAGATTAACTATTTGGCCAAAAAAAAAAAAATTTATATATATATATATATATATATTTACATTTGTAAATATAGCTGTGCAATTCTTCCAAATAAAATAATTGGCCATCAGTGATCTAATTTTTAATATGTGCCAAATGGAACAAATTTTAGAAATATAAGACAAATCGTTTTCACATCAAAAAGTTTTTTTCAGGATGACTATCTCAAATTTTAGTGCAGAATAGAACATCCTCAGGATACTTAAGTTTAAGAATTGAATATATTAGGGGCGCCTGGGTGGCTCAGTGGTTGAGCATCTGCCTTTGTGTCAGAGCATGATCCCAGAGTACCAGGATAGAGTCCCACATTGGGCTCCCCGCAGGGAGCCTGCTTCTCTCTCTGCCTGTGTCTCTGCCTCTCTCTCTGTGTCTCATGAATAAATAAATAAAATCTTTTTTAAAAAAGAACTGAATATATTTTTTTATTTGGTAACATAAATAATTTAGTAATTCTTTTTTTTTTCTTTAGTAATTCTATTTAGTGCAGAGACATCTGCAGAGCAGTTGCATTGTAACAGCTTTTGATCATGCCAGGAATTAACCACACAAAATAGATGGATTGTAGTAAGCAGCAGGAGAAGTGTTTCACTCATTAGCATTCCTCATGTGCTTAAATCATTCACTATGTTCCTTTGATTTTCACACTGGTTGGGACATTTGGATCAGTGCTAATACGTCATGGACAGAGACAGAGACAGTGCTTCCAAAGAGGATAAGCTCAGTTGACTTGGTGTTGAGATGTTCTGCTCCAGATGCTGTTGTCATGTTGGATGTTTAGTTGGTTTGATGGCATAGTACTGAAGGGGCTACAGATCTCCACCTGACATTTTCCTGCAGTAGGAATTATGCTACCATCATGGCACCACTGAAGAAATGTTTTAGTAATAGCCGTTGCCTCAAAGCCCACAGCAGTAGTGAAGGAGATAGAAAACAAGATGTCTTTCCATTCAATTTTAATGCTATTTAATTTAAAAAATAGAAGAGATGAATAGCTAAGCGTGGCAATATTAATTAGCATTGCTGAAACCATATTTTAGAAAAGAAATACACCTACTACCAATTAAGTGTTTTTGTTTCCCCTCAAATGAAGTGTAAGACAAAAAAAAAATATTTCCTGAAATAATTGTCACCATAAAGCACATTCTATTTAAAACAACAGTGTTGCTTGTAGCAAACTCAAACCTGCAAGCAAGGCTCCACACACCAGACCCTACGCAGAGAAAATGTATGTCTGCTGCTCTCTTACTCTCTTCTGCTGAGCTTTTCTAAATTATCTCCAAAGATGATGTTCCTCTATGCTTCACCAGAAGCACTAGATGCCCCCTCCCCCTTTTAAATCTCTTTCTGGAACTCTTTCCATGGAAGATTGCAAAAATAATATTTGATAAGCAGCACCTCACTAACAGGTAACCTCAAGTGTGTTTACACAAGTAAGCGCAAAGTGAGGAAGGCAGTGCCTGGTGGTTGATGCAAATACTGGCACTGCCAGGAGTCTCTCAGAAGAGGGCCAGTGCTGGCTAAGCAGAGGGCTGAAAACCACAGTGAGGTTCAAAACAAAGGTTTTATTTCTGCTTTGTTATTGAGAAAAAAAATTTTAATGGATACAGGGTGCAATTACTCAGAAGTGCTGTTCCAAAGCATCGATGCTGGGTAAGAAGGGGAAATTTATGGAGACAAATGCCTAGACACAATAACACCCTTTTTCCCCCCCTAAGAATGGCTTTTTATTGTCTTAAATAGTCATTTCAACTTCTGGTTAAAGATGGCGAATTCAACAGTCCCGTTTACCTTTATTTCCTGTAAAATCCAATTAAAGCTAGCAAAGGGATTTATAATGAGGTATGATACTACTTCTGTTAAGAATGTTGGAAACTGGAACGTTGTGGTTAAGTGATTACTAACTTTTCAGATCAGAGAATATAATTCTCAAGCCAGTGATAGGGAAATCTGAGAAATAACCGAAATGAAGAAATCTGCTTAAGAGGAAATTAAGCCCTTAGTGTTTCTCCTTAATTTAGCTCATCCCTCCTAGACTGAACACTGGAGTGTTTTCTCCAGAAAGTATAAAGCAGAGTGATGGGATGAATTTCTTAAAGAAAACCTCCCCAGCCATCTTCTCTTACCTGGCAGATAGGTATGTACCTTGAGGCAGATCTGATAAGCCCAAAATACGAACATACTGATATCCAGGATTCTCCAAGTGCATGGTCTACAGGGAAGCCTGCAAATAGAAAGACCCCTGACAGGCACAGGATTTCCACTCAGGTTTTATGTACTCTCGAAATAGATTAGGATATAGTTGGAAATCACAAGATATTTAAATAAATGATTTATGAATGGCAGAGTCTAAAATTAACATGTGGAAAAACAAATGATCAGCTTCTCTTTTAACACTATACATATAGGGCTTACCTTATGCCAACTGTTGCTCTAAGTTGTTTGTATGTATTAGTTATGTAATATTCAGAACAACTCAATTTCTTATCATCATTTTTATAGATAAGGAAACTGAGTCACTGAAAGGTTAACTAACTTTCCCAAGGCCACATAAGTAATAAGCAGTGGAACCAGGACTTGAAGACAAGCACTTCATTACAGGAGTTCAGGGCAATAGCCACTTACATGATATGGCCTCTCAATTTCAAATAAGTAGGGACTTTTAAGGGAGAAGAAAATATTTAAAATACCACTAAGA
The DNA here is from genome assembly GCF_048164855.1 of Canis lupus baileyi. Classification (NCBI taxonomy): domain Eukaryota; kingdom Metazoa; phylum Chordata; class Mammalia; order Carnivora; family Canidae; genus Canis; species Canis lupus. Next base: position 6,870,758 of record NC_132848.1, on the reverse strand, counting down.
GTTTCAGAGCAATAGGAAAATATGCTATATTGATTAAATTAGAAAAGTATGCTATAAAAAGGAACATTTATATGTAAAAGTGAGCTCTTGGATATTGAAAATGTTATAAAAAGGAAAAATTCAAAAAGTAGTAAGAAGATAAGGCTGAAGAAATCTCCAGAAAATAGGGCAAAGATGTAAAGATAGGGAAGCAGGAGAGAAAAGATTACAAGATTAAAGGATCAGTCTAGGTTGTCCAATACCAGAATGGTATAATTTGCCAGAAAGAGAGAAAATAGAAAGCAGAGAATAGAAAAGTCATCAAAGATACAACTCAAGGAAAATATGTAGAAAGGAACATCATTTCCAAGATTGAAAGTCCCCCCTCCAGGTGTACAGCATGTGGGATGAAACAGATCCACTGGGATGCCCACCATTCTAAAATTTCCAAATAGTACAGACAAGAAGATCTAGTATTTCGGAATGGCATTAGATAATCTCAATAAACACACTGGAAATTACTAAGCAGTAGCTCAGTAACTCTTATGGAAAATTATTTCCTATCTATGTGCTTATTTCTAACTAGGGGAAAATAGAGAATGAAAAATACAGAGATACAAAACAGAAGAGAAGCAAAGGAAATGCTCAGTGAGAGATGTTCCCAAGAAAAGAACAATGTATCAGGGTTAAAAGATGGCCAGGCTAATGCAGAGCAAATTGTTCTGGAAAAGATTTAAGTAAAAAGAAATTAATGTAATAACTAATTGTTTCAGTGTATTGAGTAGAGGCTTACAGATCTGGAAAAGAGCTAGGAGGGTTAAATTAATCGTAGGTACATAGAGACCTAAGCAAGCAAATGAGGGAAAAAATTAGCTATAGGGAAAACAAAATATTGTTCAGGAAAATAAAAGTAATCATGGCAGAGAACATATCTCAGATGTGACTATCACGCATCTAGTTAAGTAAAACTGAGAATTATTTATCAACCAAATTCAGAGATTAGAAGGTCGGGAAATGTGAGTGTGTGTGTGTGTGTGTGTGTGTGTATGTGTGTGTGTAGAGGATGGTTATTACCTATTTCACAGTGCCTAAAAATGGAAATAAATTTAAAAATATTACTATGACCAATTATTTCAAGATAAGGAAGCAAATATGAAAAGATTTAGCTAAAATGAATCCTCTGGTGAGAGAGGAAATGGAATATGCAAAAAGATACCACTTTTGTATTTTTTTAAGATTCCATTTATTCATTTGACAGAGAGAAAGAGAGAACAAGCAAGGAGGGGGGCAGAAGCAGACTCCCCCTGAGCAGAGAGCCCTCCTCTGCTAGATGATGGCTCCACCCAGGATCTCGAGATCATGACCTGAGCCGATGGCAGGTGCCTAACCGAGTGGGCCACACAGGTGCCCGATACTACTCTTTAATAAACCATCTTTAAAGAACTATTTGACTCCTTAAAACACAGGCACACTTATTTGTTGACAAAAATTAATTTAAAAAATCACTTTCATGTTGTGATGCTTAAAAGGTGAGAAATATTTGAGTGTTGTTGTTAGTCCCTAACAAGAAATCCCGAGGTGTATCTACAATTCAGTCACTTGTTTATTTTTCTTGGAACTCATGTAGCTATTTCTTGCACTTTATTGTCCAAATCCTTCTCAGTGTTTAAAGGGGTCTCTGGAGCTTCAGGTCAGTGCAATATCAGAAGTTTTTGCCGTTCCTTGTCGCTGGACCGATAACTACTTTAGATCCGAGGCTGACTTGTTGTTATTTTCTTTGACATACAGATGCTCTAATAATTTTACACATGTTCCAGCTCCCTTGTCTTCATGACTTTCCTTTGCCTTTTAGACAGTTAAGTGAGCAGAGAGAAATGCTGCATTTTGGGGTGTTGATGACAGTTGGGGTGTCCCTTAAGTGGGAAGAGATCTGACCTTCTTTTCCAGTTCCCTCCAAGATTTTTCCCTCTCTTTGGATCAAAATTTTAATAGGGTTTAGTGTGAACTAAAATCTGAAGTTATTTATTTCCGTAGCAGTCAAAACTCTTATAATTTTCTTATGACAGTGCTGAGAATGACAAATGACTTACCTTACCAGAAACAAATCTCTGCAAGAACTAGCTTCTTTCTTTTTTTGATATATCTTAAGACCAATATAAAATTCCTAACATGTTAGAAAAATAGACTATTTATAATCTCGGCATCTTAACATGATTTTAGTTTTACAAATTAACTGCTGGTCTTTTGAAGCATTTGTATTATATATTTATAAACATGGTATAAGTTCTTCCCTTCTTTTATGTTTATTCTTTTCCCATTTACTTTGTCTATGTTGAATTTTCTATATAGCCTTTCTTTTCTACAGTCTTCAAAATTATTATTTAATGTTTGCAAATATTTCTTTCAGGGTTTGCTATGTGTTAATAAAAAATGTAGTTGTGTGTGTGTGTGTGTGTGTGTGTGTGTGTGTGTGTGGTTATTATTTGACAACACTGTGATGAGTTCCTTTCTACCTACAGATCTTTTTCTTCCATTCTATTATCTTCATGACAAATTTCCACAGAGGACATTCCTGGGACAATATGAGCATTTTTTGCACTTATCACATATTGTTATATTATTTGCCTAAAGGGTTTTGCCAACTCAAAATTCAACAAGGACTGTATATCTCTTTATCCCCCTATATAAATAGTTCTGAGTAGAACTTCCTCTCCCACAACTTAGAAGTATTAAATGGTATTTTAATTGATTTTATATGCATTTCTAGGTTTAGCAGTAAGGATGAGCTATTTTTGCCATTACAGTATATATGCATTTCCTTGGTTAATAATAATATATTCATAATTCTTGCCTACATACCTCCTGGGGTCTTTGATATTTTTGTCAGAAATCCAAATGCAATCTATGCATAATAGGATCATTAATTCCTTGTCATACATGAATATTTACATTTACCAGGATATGTTTTCCTTCATGGACTCAGTTTTGCTTGTTTTCATTATAAAGATGATTCTGGAATTTTTAAAAATTTCTTTTTAATTCCAGTTAGTTAAGGCATCTCACTTCTGAACTTCAAGTTATATTACAAAGCTATAGTGATCAAGACAGTGTGATACTGGCACAAAGGCAGACACACAGATCAATGGAACAGAACAGAAAACCCAGAAATGAACCCACAACTATGTGGTCAGTTAATCTTCAACAAAGCAGGAAAGAATATCCAACAGAAAAAAGACAATCTCTTTAATAAATGGTGCTGGAAAAACTGAACAGCAACATGCCAAAGAATGAAACTGGACCATTATGCCATACACACACACACACACACACACACACACACACACACACACACACAATTCAAAATGGATTAAAGACCTAAATGTGACACAGGAGACCATCAAAATCCAAGAGGAGAACACAGGCAGTAACCTCTTTGACATTGGCCATAGCAACTTCTTACCTACATGTCTCTTGAGACAAAGGAAACAAAAGCAAAAGTGAACTCTTGGGACTTCGTCAAAACAAAAAGCTTCCTCACAGCAAAGGAAACAATCAATAAAACTAAAAGGCAACCTATGGAATGGAAAAAAAAAATTGCAAATGACATATCTGATAAAGGGTTAGTAGCCAAAATATATAAAGAACTCATAAAACTCATCACCCCTAAAACAAATAATCCAGTTAAAAAATGGGCAGAAGGCATGAATAGACATTTCTCCAAAGAACACATGTAGATGGCCAACAGACCCATGAAAAGATGCTCAACATCACTCATCATCAGGGAAATACAAATCAAAAGGGCAATGAGATGCCACCTCATGCCTGTCAGAATGGTTAAAATCAGCAATATAAGAAACAACAGGTGTTGGCCAAGATGTGGAGAAAAGGGGGCACTTGTGCACTGTAGGTGGAATGCAAACTGGTGCAGCACTCCGGAAAACAGTATGGAAGTTCCTCAAAAAGTTAAAAATAGAACTACCTTATGACCCAGCAACTGCACTACTAGATATTTACTGAAAGAATAAAAAAAATGCTTCTGGAAATTTGAAACTGTCAGTCTTTTCTTCCTGACTCTTTATTTTTCCATAGCTGAGAAAATTATCACTACTTTACATATCTGAAAAATATTTTATTTTTCTGCCAACTTTTCTATAATTTTATATTTGTTTTTAATACTTTTGGTGTATAACAAGTGAGATACTGGGGCACCAGATCCCCTCTTGCCTGCAGGTAAGGGAGTGGGCACCACCAGGATATTACTGAAAAGACAGCATTTCTATAAGTGGATTTTTTTATGGTAGGATATTTGTTGTCTCAGTTGGAGGTGAGGGGAGTGTCATAATATGTACCAACCAATATAAATATTTATTCAAGTGTGGAGACAACTTCTCGAACTACTCTCAGTAAAAACACCTAACCCACCTAATTATTAAGGGGATGGCTTTGACCCAAGTGAGAGACCAGAGCACAGACTGGGCTCCCATGGGAACAAGTACTGGAACAGACACATCCAATTGAGATCACGGGAGACACTGAGGGTTGAGTAGGGAGGAAGTAAAGAAATAGAATAGACCTAGCCCAAGTTCTTCAGTAAGGGACAGTCGAGGGTCCAAATTCTCACACCAAGAAAAGCATGAATACCTTGTGCACTTGGAGAACCTACTGGCCACCACCATTTCCTTGGCTTTTAAAAGAGTATGTTTCCCTATAACTCTTATTTGAAGAAGCATACTTAACCATCTATAGGAAACTCATAGAATTGGGCTTTCCTTGGGGCACCTGGGTGACTCAGTGGTTGACTGACTGCCTTTAGCTCTGGTGTGATTTTGGGGTCCTGGGATTGAGTCCTGCCTTAGGATCCCGACAGGGAGCCTGCTTCTCCCTCTGCCTATGTCTCTGCCTCTCTCTCTCTCTGTGTGTGTCTGTCATGAATAAATAAATAAAATCTTAAAAAAAAAGGAATTGGACTTTCCCTTTTCCAATATAAATCAATTAAAATAAATGCAGAAATAATCAAGATTTTTTAAATATCTGAAGGAATTTAACCCCAGATTATTTTTTCAAATATGAAAATTCTCTGCAATGATGCACTTGAACATAAAGCCGTTTCCTGGGGGCCTGGGATCAAGCCTCCCTGCTCAGTGGGGAGCCTCCTTCTCCCTCTCCCTCTGCCTGCCACTTGCCCTGTTTCTGCTCTTTTTTGTCAAATAAATAAATAAATCTTTAAAAGATAAGAAAGCTGTGTTTGTCATCATAGATTGTACCAGGTATCAATTTGTTAATTCACACATCCCCTTTCTGCTCTTTGTGATCTGTGAGCTGGACTTTCTCAGGGCTTCTTCATGTTCCCAGGAGCTCAACGTCCACCTTACAGGTGAGGTGTTGGAGGGAACAGGGGAAGAGGCAGGCGCTTCTTTCTCCTCCTCTTTCCCAAGTTTCTAATTTCCTTCTGCATCCTATGGTGTGGCAGCCTGACACACAGCTGTGGAGAGTTGTGGCGTGTGTATGCAGACCAGTGGGGCGTCCACTCCCATTTCCCTGGCCTCTCAGCTGGCTCTTTGTGCCCTTGGCTCCAGCCCCAGCCCCAACCCCAGCCCCCAGCGATCTCCTCTGCCATCCAGTGGACCAGGCCCCACTGTCTTGGGACAAGTCTGGATCTCAGCCTGGTGGAGCACAGCTCTTCCAGATGTGTTCCTTCCCAGTGAGCTCCCCCTTAGCCAAGACTTAGTGGTCCCTCTCTATTCTGCTTTTCCTGTGTTCTTTAGAGTTTTCTGTGACTCTTATTACTGTCCTACTCTTAGTTGATGATTTTTTGCTAAATTTCTTGTTCAAATGACTGTTGATGTCTCTTAATCGGTCCCTGACTGATACTGGGGGTGTCCCCACAATTTCAGACATGGAGAGCTAATGTAACAGTAACCCATTATCAGTTCAGTTACAGGTTATTTAAACTTCATGTATCTAGGTTTCCCTATTTATAGTAGAAAAATGGCAATCTCCTAGCACTATTTTGGAAATTAAATAGAAGGATACATGGAAAACAGTTGGTACATTGCTTAGTACACTCTCCTTAAACTTTAATTGTTGTTATTGTTATGATATTACCACTGATGGTCTTAAGGACCTACGGGATGCCTTCAACTAAGACCTCTGGAGTAGCCAATTCATCCTCCTGTTGCGTTTCCTTCCTTCTTCACCAACCCCTTTCCTTTGGGAAAAATAAAATAAAATAAGGCCTATTATTTATATTTTTAACAAATAGTAAGCTATTTTTCCATCCTTCCCCTTTGCAGCGCTTTTTCCCCTCCTTTATCTGCTTAGTGTGAAATTATGTTGACACTGGCCAAGAAAGTTTTTAGGATCACTTTCAATGACCATAAAATTCACCCCTCCTGCAATACATTCCCAGAATATATGACCACTGGGAGAATTTGCCCCTAATTTTAACCTCTTAGAATCCCATGAACTCTTCTGTGAACCAGATCTTTGACATTTAAAAGGACCCTCCCTGCTGTTGGCAAATTTGGCAAGAGGGAGCACAGCCTTTTGTTTGCAGCCATCTTAATTGTGATTGGCTTTCTCAGATCTTTAAGGATCACAGCTAAGAAACTTACACATTTTCCATGACTTCAAATTGCTTTCTCTTTTCTAAGGAGTGTTCCTTCTCTACGGTGGTGAAGACTGTAAATTGAAAATGATCATCAATCCTTTGGTATATAAACCATGTCCCTAAAAACTAATGATTTCAATCTTTTTCTTTTCTTTCTTTTTTTTTTTTCTTTTACTGGATGGTAATACGTAGTGATATTTTCCCTATCATTTTGGTAGACTGTAAAGAAAATTTTGAATTGCCTGAATATTTTTGAGCTTCGAGGTGCAACAAACACACCAGAAGAAACACCTTTGAAATGTTTATAGTTTATCTGACAGATTAATCAATCAGCTGTGGTCCTTCAGGGAGAGAAATCATTGACAAAGTTCTGCAAAAATCAGTCTCCCCAATGGAAACAATCGAGGTGACCAGATGTCATGTCTGGAACAGTTTATAATCATTCTTCTGGCAAATTGATCCGCACCTTGTTTTCTGGGCATCTTTTCCTGTTTTACAGTTTATGTTTCTTCATTTACTTCCATTTGCTTTTTATCATTTCTTGTATGTTTGTTTATTTTATGCCTTCCTTATTTTCCGTTCAGAATTTTGCAAGTTGCTGTGGTAGTTTTATTCCTTTTATGCTGCATTTTGCATGTAAGCGCCGCCCCATGTGCAAATATAAAAGCGTCTGTCCCAGGGAGAGAAAAATTTATTATTAATAATACATGGAGAAAATAGATATTTAGGACAGTTTTATAAGTGTAGAGAATTGGCTGTGCTTTAGATGCCAGCATCATGGTCCCAGACCGAAGAACATTAAACCAGCTTGCCATTTAATAAACAGGAGTGTGAGTATTTTAAAATACTTTAAGTACTTGAAATGTAAAACTGAAATAACTTGCCATGAAAATTTAATAACCAGGTCCATTTATGAAGTGACACACTTTCTCTCTCCTCTTTTTTGTCCTATGTTCTTGCCTTTCTCTCTCTTTCCAATTCCTACTCCTCTTTTCCTTACTTTGCTGCCACATTAATGTTATGAATACTAATATATGAGAAAGAGAAAACCTACATGAAGTCATTAATTGGTGTCAACTTGCATATTTCCACAAAGGTGATGGTTCCTTTGAATTGTAGTTATTACTGCTTATTAGAAAAAGGAAGAAAGAAGAAAGAAAGAAAGAAAGAAAGAAAGAAAGAAAGAAAGAAAGAAAGAAAGAAAGAATATAAATTATAAACTGCCTCTTATTACTCAGCAGAGATCTCTCTTTAATTTTTTTTCCTCTAATGTTAATTATAGAATGATAGTATCGGAAAGACAGGGGGTTACAACAAACAAGGTCTATTCAGATTTTTAGGGCTAATGCAGAAATAATCTTTAGATGCTGCTTTTAGCACATGTCTATACTCCATGTTAACTTCAAGTAATAGTGTTTTGGCTATGCACTTTTGGAGATTTGAGGGATTACTATATCGTTCACCTTGATTTTAATGATTTGCTTCCATTAATTTTTTTCTTTATTTTCTGTGTTTTGGGCTTTTATTGTATTTTCCCCTTCACACATGAGAGTCTACTCACTTTCCCACATTTCTCTCCACTTGTTTTACTCTCCCCTTGGAATTTTCCAGTGGATGAGCATGCATCATGGCCCTGTAATACTTAATTGAAATTTAAGTATGTCTATCTCTGAGGTGTGAGCCAAAAAATAAAAAATCCTGACAGACTTGTCCATGTGGGGTTGGTCTCAATGTAGTATTTCCATATCAGGTCTGTTTTAATTAAAGGAATCAATAGCTCCCGATTTTGGTGTGGTGAGTAGAGATGTAGTGATGGGAATTCTGATTTTAATCAGATCTCCTTCATTTCTACTTTAGATGATAGACATTCTTTGTTCGACTTCAAGGTTATTTTCCCTTTGACTGAAAGAAGTGTGAGACTACTTTGCCTTTCTTAATGCTTCCAAGACAGATTTAAAAAGATGGGAGAATAAGAAAAGAAAAATAAGAAAGGCTACAATTGATTTCTTCTTTGGAGGAGATGTGATATGTAAGGTGAGAAGACCATAGGGTTAATTTATTTTTACTATATTAGGAGATTATACATATTTTGAAAATAGCACGAATAAAACTTTTTGTTTCCCCTCTTCTATGTTTACTTTTAGTTTTATTTCATGATAATTTAGAAGAAAACATTCCTGTCATTCATTCCACACCTCTTTTTTCTGAAGGCAAGCGTTGTCAGTTATCAGATTTGAAGTGTCTGGATAAGTCTGTGGAAGCTGAAAATGGGATGTAAGTCCTATGACTTTCATAAGACAACCTGAGACAGAAGAGTGTAGTTCTGGACAAATGTAATTAGGCAAACGTTAACAAACATATTCCTAACTTCTGTGCCTGCCTTCTCACCAGAACTTGCCAGATCTGTTCTCTCTTTGTTCTGGTTCTTATCTTAGTCCCTTCTCAGACTTGCTGCTATATTTAAATGTGATTTCATGAGTTTAGGCCTTATATTTTACTCCACAGACCATAGATTTGAGCATGCCAAATCTATGTGCCGTCTCCAGTGTGGGCTCAGAAAACTGTGAGGGGGCTTTGTCAACGACCTGGCATAAAACAGGATGGGTTATGTTGTTCAACACAGGTAGTCATTTCCTCTCTGTATAAACCTATGGGAAATGTGGTTTATGTAAGGCTGCTCTGTTGTCCAAATACTATACATTTTTAATAATATAATTCCTAATAAACACACCCTGGTTTTTCCATTCTAGCATCTTCTTTCATTTAGTAAATATTTAATACGTTTCTGGTAAATGCCATGCACTATGCAAAGTGATACATACACAGTGGTGAACTAAACAGGCAGAATTTTCAGTACATTAATGCTTTCTTTTCCTTTTTGTGAGCACCTCTGTCTAACCTAATTGATGAAAGTTGGAGAATTACTGGATATATAGAGCTTTGATCTTCTTTACAACACTGGCCACAGCTGTAATTAAATAATTCATTGTATGATCGTAGTTTCATTACTGATTCATTGTATGACTAAGTTTCATCTCTACCTCCTAGTAAATTGTTAAGTTTATTTAGATAAGACCATATCAGTCTTTATTTCCTCTGAATCCCCACTTGTTAGCTCACTGTGTTGAAGACAAATTCCCGTTGAATGTCTAGAATGATTCTAAGCCTATAATTAATGAGGCCCAAACTCATGATCAGCATAAAAGCCTGCTAAAACAATGTTGCTATCCCATCCACTGCACAGATACAGTACCTGAATTTTCTCAATAGCAACGTCTAATCAAGATTGGCCTTAATCTGATAACCAAACAATAAATCTTAGCTAATATTCCATCATGAAAATTGTTAAAATTGAGTTCCAGCAAGAACACTGCAAACAAGCTCTTTTGCTTTTAACCTAACTCAAGAGAATATAAAGGTTTTCATTACTCATTATGCTATTTATGGTCCTGCATTTTCTGAGGGCAAAGTATCAAGTGTAGTTTCTACACTGTGGGATCCTGAAAAGCTGGACTGTCTTGTCCTACCAGAGGAGGGTAGAAATTTTATTAATGTTGGGGCAGACACAATAATAGTCGCCCAAAGATAAGCATGTTCTAATCCCTGGAACCTTTTAATATGTTGGGTAACATGGCAAATGGGAATTAAAGAAGCTGGTGGAATTAAAGTTGCTAATCTCCTAACCTACAGATGGAGAGATTATCCTGGACTATCCAGTTTGCCTCAGTGTAACCCTAAGAGTCCTCAGGAGTGGAAAAGGGAGACAGAAGAGAGAAAATCAGAGAGGTAGCAGTGTGGAAAGGACTCAACTTACTGTTGCTGCCTTTGAAGATGGAGGAATGGGGCCATGAGACAAAGAATATGGGTGGTCTCTCAAAGCTGGAAAAAGGAGACACATTCTCCCCTAGGGCTCCCCCGGAGGAACTCAGATCTACCTGATATTTGATTTTTAGCCACTAAGACCCACTTTGAACTTCTGAATTCCTAAACTGTGAGATAATAAATTTGTGTTGTTTCAAGCCATAAAGTTTGAGGTAATTTGCTATGGTAGCAATAGGAAACAGGTGCAGGTACAAAAAAAAATGCTGTAATGTGGAGAATATTTCTGTTATCTGAGGCTGCCTCTACAAAGAACTACAAATCTCTTTTTTTTTTTTAAGGGTCAAACTAGTCTAGCAGACACTCAGCGTCTAGGCTTCACATGCACATGCAGCCAAAAGATATTTCTAAGCTATAATGCTAAAAATGGATACACACTTATTTTTCAAAATTGGAATTTGTGCTCATGTTCAAACTACTACATGTTAATCAACTTGCATCATCTTTAAGGTTTTAACTAATTTGGAAAGATGTAGGAGAATTGCAGACAAAAAAACACGGATATTGTGGAAGAGGTGATCCGATCTGACTCAAAGATATTAAGAGGCAAAATATACATGGAATGGATGGGAATTTGAGTAATTTATAAATATTCCTTCCCTTTAGACATAGTCTTTAGTGCTATCTTTTATTTCTTTTATTTTTTTAAGATTTTATTTATTTATTCCTGAGACACACACACACACACACACACACACACACACACACACACACACAAAATGAGAGAGAGAGAGAGAGGCAGAGACACAGGCAGAGCGAGAAGCAGGCTCCATGCAGGGAGCCCGACGTGGGACTTGACCCCAGGTCTCCAGGATCACCCCCTGGGCCAAAGGCTGTGCTAAACCACTGAGCCACCTGGGCTGCCCTTAGTGTTATCTTTTAAAGTTAACATTTACTTTAGGACATTAGATTCACAGAAGAATTGGGAAAAAATGTGCTTTTTTTCATGAAGGAAACAAAAATTAAGTAGGTTCCATGCCCAGCATGGAACCCAATGGGGGGTTTGAACTCAGGACCCTGAGATCAAGACCTGAGCTGAGATCAAGAGTTGGATACTAAGCAACTGAGCCACTCAGGTGCCCCTCTTCCATGAGTAAAAATACTTAAACATTCTACCAACAGGCCACTAGATGTTCAGTGTGGTAGTACTTGTTATGAGTTTAGGAGGCAAAGAAGAGATCTACAGCAGTATACACGTCACTTGGAATAACTAAATACAAGTAGAGTATGACTGACTCTAGCCTCTTCTCCAAGTGGAGGATATGTTTAACATAGCATTTTCCTTGTAATTTTTCCCATGTCTGTGTTCCTTAGTAGACTGTGAGCAACTGAGAAGGCACCATGCCTCATTTATTATTGCTTCCCTGGCACCTAGCAGAGTGCCCGGCACAGGGCAGGCACCACTCATTGGCTGATGAATGAGGTCAAGGTGCATGTTATTGATAATACAGGTAACTTGAGAGAATGGGAAGATCGATACGGGTTAGAATGCTCACAGAAAGCTTCACGTGGAAGAAGACCTGGAGGAGGCTCTTGAAGGAACTGGGTCAACCCTTCAACCTCTGAAGTTATATAAAGGAAAGGAAGCAGCATGAATTTGGCTATTTGCAAGGAAGTCCCTGAGGATAAAAAGTCTAACGAGAAAAGAGTTTATGTTGAGAATGCAAGGGTTTGCTGTAGAGAACACAAATGTACTTAATATTATTGATACTATTTGAATTACCATGTATTTCCTGTGCCAAAAAGACCATTTTGCTTGCCCTTTCCGACCCTTTTGAAGTCTTAGCTTTTTACTTTTCTGCAAGCTCTGCATATTAAATATTTTAGTATATGCTCAAATTGTTAAGTGTATCACAATTCTTTCGACTCGTCTCATTTGGAAGAAGATATTCCCCACTGAATATATTCAGTTATTCAACTAGATCATATTCATTTAGGTTGTTTTTTTTTTTTTTTTCATTTAGGTTTTTTTTAAGTGAATTTCAGTTATTCAACTAGATCATATTCATTTAGGTTTTTTTTAAGTGAATTCTTAAAAGTTTGGGTAAAATATAATATTGCTTCAGCATTTTTAAATGCCTTAAGGGTCAAAAAAAAAAAAAGCCCATATGGAAGAAATCAGAAACCAAAGATGTTTTGAGGTTTGCATAATATGTTAAGAATCTATAGCTGTAACTATATGTGTTCTGTCAATAGACGTTTTATTAATAAATACTGAAGACAAACATTTTCTTTCAACATTTGCAAATATGATGTGTACAGCAGGGGTATTACTGAATTCTTTTTTTTTTTTTTTTTTTTTTTACCATTTCCTGGGTGAAAAGAAAAAAAGCAAACAAGCAAACAAACAAAAAACACATCAAATTCAAATATACATCTTCCTTGGCCCAGCCCTTGAAGATGTCTGAACCTATCATGCTTTTCCTCACAATGAGGTATCTGGCCAGACTCTCTTTCCCTACCTTATACATACTAATTCCTACTCCTTCTTAATTCTCTGCTTAAACATCACTTCTCTGAAGTTTTCCCTGACATCCCACATTCCCGATCTCACCAAAAGCTTGAGCAGCCAAGGAGCCTATCCTACACCCTGGGCTTACATCTGAAGTTGCAAATACTATATATACACTGTGTTACAATTGCTGGAATATTTGCATAGATGCTCCACTGATAGTCATTTCTATATTCTCAGCATCTAGTAAATTTCCTGGTGCATATTAAGCATTCAGAACTGTTGCTGAATGAATGACTAAATAAATATTTGTTGAATAAAATTTGTTGCAATGAAAGGAAGAGTCAGACTACCTTATTGGTTTGGGATATAATACTACTCCAGTTATACCATAATTGTGGTCTTTGGTTTTAGATTATAAAAATATTTTTATCATAGATACTTAGAAGTTACCTCAAATATAGACAATGCTATTTTTAAATGCTTATTATAGGAAACATTGTGACTCAATAAGCTACAAACTGAGAAATATACTACATTCTATCAGAAACTTCCCATAAGACTTAACAAAACTGTGACTGACTTCAGTTCCGTGTTCTCTTCCTTCATACATATTGAAAAATTATTACCATGATGCAATTTAGAATAAAGAATAAGACTAAAAACCAAAGAACTTAAAATAAGGCATTATTTATACATTGTAAGGACATAGAAAACATTTTGTATTAAGAACCGTCTCCAACCACGAAAGCATTTTTCCAGCTACTAAAGTGTGTTTGATAGTTTCCTGAATTATTCAGGTTCAAACTTAAAGAGTATATACAGTTAAGTTTTGTTCAACTAAAGCTGAATCAGATAGCTTATTTCGTAGCTGATAATCTATTCTCAAATAAAAAAAACTGACAGGAAGGAAATGAGAAATTTTCTGATATTCTGAAAGAATACTCGAATAAACAAAAATACATATTTTTTTGGGGAAAGAACTATTGAATATAGTGAAATACTAATTTTCCCTAAATAAAACTGCAAATTAAATAGAATTCTAATCAACCGTCCATTGAAATTTTTTGGAATTTGACAAGATTATGCTCAAGTTTATATGGCAAAACTCACATCTGATAGTATCTAAGAAAATGATAATAAAGAGCAATAATATAATTTTTCAAGTATATAATTCAATTATATAATTTCAATTATATAATATATGTATAACTATATTATTTCAATTACATAATACAGATTGCTTTATAAAGCTACAGAAATGAAAACAGTGCAGTAGCGGTACAAAATAAGATGGATCAATATGAAGATTTCATGGAAGATAAAAATTGTATTTCAACTTAGTAGGTGAAATGATGGGACATTTAATAAATGGTGCTCAGACAACTAAATGATCTTTGGGAAGATAAATTAAGGTTTGATTCCAACTTCATTCCTTAAACCCTGATAAATATGAGATAGAGATATATTATGTCTATTTTTTATTAACTTTTTATATTTGAGGTCTTTATGAAATCATTTTCTCAAATTGCAAATGAATTTTGCATTCAAACTCTCATTCTTGCATGTAGGATTATTAATTTTAATGGTTTGATCCATACACTATTTTCCTCATGCTAATACAAATATACACAAACATATAAACCCATTTAAATGGTGCTCTTAGTTTTACAATTGTTTTTATTAAAATGAGGACATTTAGTACACATTATATTGTAACTTCTTTTCCCCTTTAACAGTTTATCCTGGATGTCATTCCACATGAACAGCTATTAATTAAATAAATATTTTTAAATAATTGTTTAATATCCTGTTGAGTAAGCATATATATTCTTACATACTAACTCTTTTATATCTATGGTAATGATTCCCAAACCAGGCAAGCTCAAAAGGTCCATTCATATTTAATTTAATAGATATTACCAGACTAGTTTCCAAAAATATTTTTAACGATTTACATTTTCACTAGTAGTACATTGGGATGCACATTCATCCATGTTCTTAGTAGGACTGGATGATAAATCTTAAATTTCTGCCAACGCGATGGCTTAAAAATAGCATCTTATTATTCCTTTTTTTTTGCATTTCCCAGGCTATGAATGAACTTGGGAATTCATAGATTCATTGAATATTTGAATTTCTACTTCTATGAAATTCTCACTCATATCATTCATTAATTTTTTTTAGGTTGTTTGTCTTTTCCTTCACAATTTATAGACATCTGGTAATGGTAGGATTGTTGACCCTTCATCTAACTCCATATTTTATCAATATTTGTCTCGATCTAGCATGTGTCTTTGCACTTTGTTTATATTTATCATACCCATTTTATTCATTTGTAGGAAGTCAAATATGTCTATATTTTGTCTTATGTTATACATTTTGGGTTTATTATCTTTGTAGAAATATTTTCCTCATTCCAAATATACACTTTTTCTTCTAAGAGAAGCTCTCAGTGAAACAAATAATTGCCTGAATAATTGAATAATCGCCTCACTCCTTCAATTAAAAAAAGGAAACAACTGAACAAGCCAATCATCTGATTCAAAATTCAGAGTGCCTTAATTTTATCTTTAATATATTGTATTCTGTAAAACACCTTTATTAATGATATTATATTCTTGAGTGTATTACCATAATGTTCATAATACTTTCTCAAAGCAAAATAGACAAAATGGCATCTTATTCATTAAGCCTAGCAAAAAATATTTTCAGTAACATTCAGACTTCCTACCACTTTAATATTTATTGTTAAATCGACCAATTCTCAAATGGTAATACATGAACATCGGCAATTAGTTTCTAGGGAGATAAAAAGAGAGGTACAGAGAAATACTATAGAAGAGCTTGTGGAACATTTGTTTAAGAGAAACGAGCTTTGAATTCCTGATACCTACTGCTCTGTATATAAAAGAAAGTTCTTTAATTTTATATGTGGACATTTAAATATGGTTTCTCTGAGATCTGCCACTCAGGACTTTCACAGGATTAGTTTTAAATCGAGAGCACCACTGTTATAGCTCTTCTAGATCTAGGCCACAGCTGTTCCTTCAGCCACAATTTGGCACTTTTTCTTTACTTTTCATGTTATGCTTCTCTTGATTCTTGAGAAATTTTCTGCTTTAAACCGACAGACAGTGCTCAGCATAAGGTACTTAACAAATAGGTTCTACTGCACTTCCAAAGACTATGGAGGATATTATTTTCTGCATAGTTAAAAAATTAGTGTATCTGAGGATGTTGACACAGCAGAAAATCAGTGGCAGCAGATTTTGTTTATATTGGGAAGATGCTCGCATTTGGTTTGCTGAGGCAGAGGCTAGGGTTCCGGGGCGATGGAAACTGCTCCAGAGCTAGAGGTTTAGAACCCAGTAGATAGTGCTGAGTGAATGCATGTTCAGGTCTACAAGTTCAGTGAGGTTCAAAGTCACAACAGGGAAGTCAACCAGCAGTACAGCATCCCCAAGAAGGCTGAGAAAGCATTAGATTATAAATTCCCAAAAGACTGGAAAAGCTTAGTATATAAATACCTAAAGTTGGAGTAGAGATCTAATCCTATTAGAAGAATGCTTGAGGAAAAACAAATACCAACAACAATCCTGGGATGTACTGATGACAGAGGTCATAAATACGGCCACCGAGCAGAATAAAAGGCAAATACTTAGAATGATTTTGTCTACAGGTAGAAAAATGTTCTACTGTGTCTGTGGGGCGGTTGGGAGAAAGCAGACCAATCGCAAAATTACCTTGCTTAATGGGAGCTAACCTGTTTGACTCAATTTAAGAGATAGTAATGGGAATTGATATAATTCCTGGTGGAGCAAAATCCAGCTTACAAGTGTGGCTTCCCTGGATCCTAGAGCCAGAAGTAAGGAAACAGCAGTAACTCAGGGGAGGCAGGAATACGTAGGTGAACAGTTAGCTGTTCATCAGTTATTGAGAGCAGTTCCTTAGAAAGTCATTGTGTCTATAGTAAAAATACATCCAGTGGTTCCTGCTATAGTGAAACATTTCCAGAGAGTATGTGCTTTGAGGATGATGGGGTAATTGGGGCATTTCTTTTCCTTCCTGAGAATTACCCGAAAGCAACAGGAAATACAAAGCACAAGGTTCACAAATCCATTTTATGAAACCGGGAGACAGCTAACCCCACAAAATGCGAACTAAACGGAAGGGTTAACAAAGGCCAAGGGTACTGAGCAGGAGTGGGAGGAAGAGGAGAAAGGGTACCACCGTCCCAGGCCTCCAGGAGAACTGGCCCATGTGGTTCTGGAAGCTAGGGGTACTCTGCGCCCCATGCAAAATCCAAATCCTTGTTAACAACTTCCGAGCAAGCTACTGGCCTGCTCTTGGGGCGAAGCTGCCCTGAACCAAGTTAAATTTCTAAAAGCAGTTGAGAAAGGGTTACAAGCCTTCCCTACGGGATTCCATCTGTGTCTCTGTGGGCAGGAAAGAAGGGAGTTTTAGCATTACACACAGCCACACACACACACACACACACACACACACACACACTCTTACAATCCTGGGTCAAGAGGAAAAACCCTACCTAGGAACATAACTTTAGCCCAACACACACGTATTTAGCTGGGACCTATTATGTGCTTTATTTTATGTTCTGAAGGAACTCAAAATAGGCTTACAGTATTCTATACACTGATTTTGTGTATAGACATGATAGACATGATTCTATCTGCCTGTATAGACAGACAGACATGATTTTGAACACGCCAAATACCAAAATATCTAAAATTATTGTAACTTTTAATCTTGGATTTTTCAAAATATAGATAGAGCTTCAGGTCAAAATGTTTTATTATCTTCAATTGAGTGTCAATATTCACACATTATTATTATTATTATTTATTTTTTTTTTAAAGATTTTATTTATTTATTCATGAGAGACACACAGAGAGAGGCAGAGACACAGGCAGAGGAAGAAGCAGGCTCCATGCAGGGAGCCCGATGGGGGACTTGATCCGGTATCCAGGATCACACCCTGGGCCGAAGGCAGGTGCTAAACCACTGAACCACCCAGGGAACCCATCACACAATATTTTTAAGTACAGATACCATAATAAAGAAAATTAAATGTTTGTGGATATGTATATACACACACATATTCATTGAAAATACTTATATAGTTAAAAATTCAAGCAAATGACTCTTTACAAATGATCTTTTATGATTTATGGAATAAAAATACAAATTAAATGGGAGAAAGGAAAAATGCTTCCTTTTGTAGCTTGTCCTCATGATCACATCTCGATTCCCTCATAAATGTTTAATAAGTGCCTATTCTTTACATGTCTGAGGAAACAGAAGAATACTCTGCTACCCTTTGCTTCAAGGAGCTCAAAACTTGAGAATCTCAAGTCTTCGCACACATACACATGATTTAAAACATGACACAAATATCCACGTAAGATTCCTCCCAGTGTATAAACTAAGAGATCAAGATCTACTTGTATCTTTATCCCCCAAACTCTTTACACCAGTTTAGTCGACTTAATCTCCTTCGTAAAAAATGTTGTATTAGTAAAGGGAATTAGGGTTACCATGTTTCATTAAAGCTAAAATACCATTTGTTGATTGTAAGAGGTACCACAATGTCAGAAACGGTAAAATGCAAAAAAAAAAAAAAAAATGTGCATTTTAAGAGTTACAACATTTTGGCTCTTGGTCACCCAGAACAGTACCTATATATGGTTTTATATCTATATAGTTTCTCCTTTAAATGGACACATGACCTTAGTGTCTTTTAAAATGATGAATAGGGATCCCTGGGTGGCGCAGCCGTTTGGCGCCTGCCTTTGGCCCAGGGCGCGATCCTGGAGACCCGGGATCGAATCCCACATTGGGCTCCCGGTGCATGGAGCCTGCTTCTCCCTCTGCCTGTGTCTCTGCCTCTCTCTCTCTGACTATCATAAATAAATAAAAAAATAAATCTAAAACGATGAATAATAAAGCAGCCAAACTCTCATTGTATAAGTAAAATTTTGACGGTGTATGCAATTTCTACAACTTCCCATTGTCTTGAAGTATCCTATAATTTAATACTTCCTATCAAGTATGTGGCTCAGGGAGATATATATATATTACTAGGAACTAGTGCAAAAGGAAGAAAGTTTTGTAAGGTTTATTTTTAAAATGTCAAAACAAATGGCGAAAATCATACTAGTTCTAAAACATTTTGCAGTTGGATTTATTTAAAAAACTCTGGGAGATAAACTTCCACTTATTTTAGTTGAAGTTCAAATTGTTCAGTAGTACTATTTATTTATTTAAACTGACAGCCTCGTAATACCTCCCTGAAACAGCTTAAAACTCTGGACAATTAACAATGCATTATAATCAAGTGGTTTTCTAGACCTCGTGTGTGCAGCTCATTATTATGAAAATAGTTAAGTATTTTTTTTAAATGAAGTGAGTTGAACTTTGATACTAAAAACCGATTTTCCATGTGATTATACCTACTTAGCTTTATTTTTCTCCCCCAATCCAAAGCAGCTAATTTCTAACAAGCAAATATCAATAACAGTTTGCTTAAGTACACTGTACAGAGTCACAGCACCTTGTTTGAGTGGAATGATAATTTAGTTTCCTTCCACTTCATTCAAAGTATGTGGACATTGTGACAAAAATGTCCATTATTAATAATATGCCTTTGGGTTCTAGCAAATGATGTCTGGACATATATTTAGATTTAACTACAATTCTGCAGCAGGACTAAAATGGGACAAGTAAGAAAGACAAGTACCTTTTTTTTAAGATAAGGAAGTTTAAAGAAATTATACTGGTGTACTTTTATTTCAAAATATTTTTTATTTTTCACAAATAACGACAGTTGATCTCTATGATGGTACCTTGGGAAGAATCGACTCTTTCTGATTTCTTCTAATTGCTCTGTCACATAAAGGATCAAAGATGAATAAAAAGTAAGCAAACCAATTATCACACGGCAGACTGAAAATCTGTAAAAGACAAAGCTCTTCTAGAAGATGCTTATGTATGAGAAGTGATACAAATACCACAGGACATTTTCTGCAGCACACATGATCAATTTTGACCTGAATACTGCTGTGAGTGAATTTAGAAGGTCAGAAATTAATATCCTAATTCTATCACTTGAAAAACTGAGATTTAAGAGAAGTTCTCATTTACATTAAATGTTATTTTTTTAGACCCAACTCAGGACATTTACGTCAGAATAAATTACGTAAATATACTTTAAATCATGATAGAGGAAGCCTAAACGAAAATAGTGTAAAATCCTTGAGTCCTGTCTTGAAATTTACGATGTCAGATGTCAGAAACAAACAGAAGGGAATTTGTGGGAGCTTGGGAGGTGGAGTGTAAGTTAATAATAGTCTTCTGTTTCCATCTTTAGAGGCAAATAAGAGGTAGGAACAGCGGCCAGAGAGACGGACATCCAAATAGCACTTTCAATACTCATACCTTAAATTCGCTCTACTTCCCAAATGTACCCAGAATCCAAGCACTTCTCACCCTACCACTCAAGGGCATCATCAGCATCTCCTGCCTGTGTTACTGTAATGGTCTCCAAACTGGCTTCCCTGCTTCTCCTTTTCTCCCTTGTGGAACATAGTATCAAGAGTGAGCTTTTTTTCTTTTTTTAAAAGATTTTATTTATTTTTTCATAGAAGACACAGAGACATAGGCAGAGGGATAAGTGGGCTTCCTGCGGGGAGCCCTATTTGGGACTTGATCCCAGGACCCCAGGATCACTCCCTGAGCCAAAGGCTGACGCTCAACCACTTGCCACCCAGGGGTCCCAAGAGTGAGTCTTTTAAACTGTTATTGGCCACTTCCCCTCTCACTTAGAGTAAGAGCACGATCATCCATTACATTTCTACTGCTTCCTTAATCATTGAGTCCAGTCTCCATGGTTTCTGGGCTGTGCCAGGTGTGTTTATGCCTCAATGTATTCCATGTGCTATTATCAGCACCTGGGGTTCCTCAGTTGCCCTCATCACCCTGACCCTCACCGCTCTCAAATCTTCACTCAACTGTCATCCTAACAGGGTAGCCCTCTTTCCTCTTATTTCTGTGCTTTCCCACCACTTACCGCCAGTGAACATGCCATCTTGTTTCACTAATATATCTTGTTCCTTACAAGTCCCCTGCTTAACTGAAATCCCATGAGGGCCACTGTTTTAGCCAGTGTTGTATCCTCAGCACCTGGGACAGCACCTGCCATATAGAAGCTGCTCAATAAAAATCAGTTGGGGGGGGGGAGGTTTTTAATGGGAACCCACTGAAGCCATATAAATACAAGACTGGATAGGAAAAACTGAGAAAAAAAGCTGCAAAATACCTAGGTGTTTGAGCCTAGTATATTTGAATGGTGTTACTGGTCTCCCAGCTTCATTCAGCAAAATTCTCAATGCCACGTGGAACTTCTTGCAGTCAGCCAACTCTCCCAAGTCCCTCCCCTCCTCCCTAGACCTTCACCATGTATCTGACTTTGTTAGGTGACTGCCTCTCTCTCTCTCTCTCTCTCTTTTGTTTCCTAAATAAAATATTAGCTTCCAACCTGAATCGAGCACTTGCTATGCAATATAATAATCACTCGATTGTTATATATATTGATTATATATATTATCTCAATTAATTCCACATCACCCTCAATTTTCTAAATAGGGAAACAGGCTTGAAAGAACCTAGGTGACCTTCCCAAGCAGGGTGCCTGGGATTTGAACCCACCGTTTATCTTTCTTCTTGGAGCCCCAGCTTGTAACAGTGTTATTCTGATGCTAAGAGAGTCTATGACACTTCCATTTAGCCAAGACACTGTTTCTTCTTTTATTCCAGGCTAATAACACTACCTGCATTCTAGAACCCACTCTTCTTCCCATGTACATCTTCACCCTTTCTCTGTACACTGACCCCTTTCACACAGACACACATCTAAGTCTCTCCCATCTAAAAGTGAAGAGAAAACAAAAATAAAAACCTTTGTTTCATCCCGCGTCTGTGCATTCTGCAGGGCGCCAAGGTCAAAGCCTTTATCTCCTGACTTCCTTTCACAGGAAGCATGAACTGTCACCTGTCCAGGTGGCGTCTGCACTGCATCCCTCCCCCTGCCGGTAGCACTTCCTTACCAATCACCCTCATTTACCTCTGCTCATCACACCCCCACTGCATTCACACTTCCTAATTATAAATGGCATGTATTCCTGTCCATGGTCTTGTTTTTATTTCCTGGACCATTTGCCACTGCTCAGGTCTCTCTCTTTTGACATCTTATCCTCTCTTAGATCCTATGATTTCAATCCCTCCTATTCTCTTTCCCCCCTTCTTAGCAGTTGATTCTTCACTCTTCCAGGGTTACTCTTCTACACTTGCCCCCTTCACACAGGGGCAACCAGGGTTCGATCCTCAGCGTGGAACTGCTCTCATGCCATCTAAGCCTCTTTGGCATTCTCTCTGCCACCTCCATAGCTTTAAGTTCAAATTTTATGACTCCTATTTATGACTTCAAATTTTATGACTTAAATTTATGTCTCCAATATCCCTCACTCAGACTTCTTCCCTCGGGTGTCTGTATTTCTCATTGCCTCCTGGACAGCATACGCTCGACAGCAGCTGACATCTCGCAATCAACATGCCCAACAGTAAACACATGACCTATCCTGTCCCCTTCTCCAGGCGAAGAATCTACTCTTCCCCATTCCCACCTTCCCCAGTTACTTGTACAACCTGGAAATAAAAGCTTCAGAGCCTCCTTCCTTTTATCCACCATGGTAAACAGACCCTAAAACACATTTCTGCCTCTTACATATCTCTTAAATCTTTCATTTCCTTTTCCTTCACTTTTTTTTAAATTGTGGCAAAATGCACATACAATTTACCATCACCATCATCTTAAGTGTATAGTTCAGGGGTAGTGAGTATATTTACATCATTGTGCAGCTATCACCACTATCACCCCAGAATGCTTTTTACCTAGCACTCATTCCTCTTAGTGCTATTGGCAATACTTAATTAAAGCACAGGCCATCTCTTGATTAATTCTTGCAATACCCAGGACCTCCTTACTGATCAGCTCAATTTCATTCAGACCTTTACCCCATTCATCTATCCTGCATTCAAGTGTGAAAGCAAACCACAATTGTTTCCAGAAACCAACACTGCTTTCCCATACTAACTCTCAAATGTTCTCTATCTAATAATCTGTAGGATAAAGTCTAAATTCCCAAACTGGCCAAATAAAACCAGTTTAATAAATCACTTCCATACTTATCTTGTGTAGCTTCATGTTTTACTGACTCCCTACTTCCACCCAAAGCCACGGCACAAACCCAACACGAGAACATGTGTGCACATACATGTGTGCATTTTATACCCCAGACATACTGAAATGAAATACTTAGTTATTCGATTACACTATATTCTGTTTCTTTGCTGCACATATTTCTAGTAGGCCTGTAATATTTCTTTTAGGCCTGTTTCAGATCCCAGACACACGAACACAAAACAAAATCCAAAGTCAGAAATTTGCTGTTATAAATTTCTAGGTTGCTATACTGTTCTCCTGTTCGTCCTAGGAAGACTGAGCATCTGTGAACAGGACAGTATGATTTTCAGTCCAACTTGATGGTGGGGATGTGCTTCAGCAAATAATAATGTTCCTCTAATCCTTTTGTTCCCTGATAATCTTCCTGAGGGGTTTTCCTTCCTCTTCTTTAGAATGTCAACTAATTTAGTAATGGACACTCCAATTCCAGACTTTTTCTGCTATCATAAATCCCGTCAGTAATTGAATTTACTACCCATTCTTGCTTGTCAGTAATGGGAGGAGGAGAGGACTTGATCATGGAGTAAGTGAAGCAAGGACATTTTGAGTGAGTGTCCCCCACTTCTGGAAAAACCATGATACTAATTCAAACAAATAACAGGAGGCACCAGGATCAGGATCAGAAATAATAGATGACTCAGGGGTTACAACACTACAAATTTACCTTTAATTTCAAGCATCAGAAGGGTGAGATACAGGACCTTCATTTTTTTTTTTTTTTACAGGACCTTCAATACCATAGTGCTGTCAAGCAGCACCTGGCAGTCTGCTATGCTTTTCAAACTGAGAATGGTCTTTTTTCTTGTGATGCGTGAATGATATTCTTTTGTAACAAGTATCTTCTTATCTTACTTGAAGTAACATTAGTTAAATGTAAATGCAAATTCTGAATTAAGAGATGGACAGTAGGAGTTGCATTTGCTTCTGGCAAGTCCAAGACAAGAAAATTCAACTCCCTTGATGGTTGAGTTTGAGATAAGTCAAATACAATTCCATGCCATGGGTCATGGATGGTGCACCCTCTCTCTCTCCAGATCTGTTTGTCTAGACTTCTTTCCATAAAGGCTCAGGATCCATGCCATCCTTGCTTCTAGAGATCCTTCTCTAGCTTTCCCATCTGAATGAGAAGACATCTTTCTATGATGTCATTGCACATACCTGTATAACATCTAATGCACTGTGCCATCACTTTTCATCAACTTTTTTTCTCTATTCCACCCAGATATGAGAGAGGGAAGGGGTTTTATTCAATCTGTGCTCCCAGGGTCAAGCAGTATACCTAAGACCAGTATAAAATCGCTAATAAAGTTAGGAGAGAATGACATGAGGAGGTGGGGAAGCAAGGAAGGAGAGGACAAGGAAAAAAAATAAGTGAGAGGGAAAGAAGTTAGGAAAATGGATTCAATTCTTGAGGTTCTAGTAACCCTCACACTTAAGCCTCCAAGCCATCTTGACAGGTAAATCCATTCCTATTGTGACATCTTGATGTTACACTGTTGAAAATTATTCTCATAGTGAAAGTGAGCTGCTAATCCTGCTGTCCGATTGACGACTGGTAGTAGTGATTACTTACCTTTCTGTGACAGTATAAGGAACTAATAATTGTAGTTTAAAAAAAGTCTTTGACTAGATATGAGAGGACATATCATAACTCTACCAAAGCAACTGCTATGGTCAATTAGGTGAATAACTATTGCTTTAAAATGTCATTAAATATTTTTAATGATGGACAGTAACAGCTCCTTTGGAGCTATTAGTTGGATCTATAATTCATATTTTAACAACACCCGGAGTACATATTTTGACACTAGATTATTAGGGTTTTCTCAGTCAATATCTTCTGAAGAGATAGACTTATATAGTTAGCAGTTTTGTAAGTAATCAGATATATTCCTATGTCAATCAAATAGGCAATGATAATTAAAATTAAACAACTCACCCCCTCTAAACCTCTCTGATTATGGAAACAAGTATGTAGAAACTGAAAAAAGCAGAAAATTCTTATCACAAATAAGTATTTTTTAATATTTAAAAATATTTAAACAATCATAAGAATTGACAACATTGTTGGTGTTTTTAGTCAAATATTTCTTAAATCAACCTTTTTTAACTATTTGAGTGCAAAAGATAATCACCGAAAAAAAGAAAAGTTTATATTTCCTTTGTAGGAATTTTCAAATACGTTTTCAGTTACATATTATTATTTTATATGGACATTCAGTAAGGTGATTTTTGTGAATAAGAGATAGAGTCAAATTAGAGTCAAATAATATGAGCAATTCTTAGTTTACAGAGTTAAAAAATCCCTTTGCCTCCTCTTACCTAGTCCCCTAGTCCCACTGCTTTGCATATTTTATTCTGGGTTGTGTCTATTGTGTTTCTAAGAATTATGGTCTTTTTGGATTCTGCAATATTTATTGATTGACTACTATATGGAAGACATTGTGTAAATCTCCCCCCCTTCAAAAATGATCTCCTTAATCAGCTAATAAACCTAGAAAGCTCGGTATTATCATTTAAATTCTGACTAAAGAGTTTTTTTTTAAATGAGTCTCACAATCACTAAGATGATAGTATTAGAAGTGGGATTTAGTCTTCTGCCCACAGGTTGAGTGCTTTCTCACTTATCCTAAATTGCCCATAATCGCCCTTTGAATACACCAGAAATGTTGACAAAACCCTGGGAATCACTGCTAAGCAGATGAAAAATTGGGGATTCAGAATTATCCCAATTTCCTCTTCTTTTGCGCTTGACAATAGCATTAATGCAAAATGTTGACTTTACAGATTTTTTTAAATGCCTATATTGGACATTTTAGCACAGACCATTTAAAAGCTCCTGCTTTCCTCCCTTCTCGATGTCCTCATCACTCGTTCTAGTTCTAGTTTTCCTTTTTAATACTTCTCTTTTCCCTTTGAATATAGTGGGGTTTTTTTTAGATTTTTTAAAATTTATTTATTCATGAGAGACACACACAGAGAGAGGCAGAGACACAGGCATAGGGAGAAGCAGGCTCCATGCAGGGAGCCCGATGTGGGACTTGATCCCAGGACCCCAGGATCACCCCCTGAGCCAAAGGCAGACACTAAACCACTGAACCACCTAGGGATCCCTATGGTTTTTGCATTAATGTGAAAGCTCACCTATGTTCTCTCTCCCTTCCTCCCTCCTGCCCCCCTTCTTTTCCCTGCCCCCTCTTCATCTTTTTCTGTCTCCTTTCTCCCTTCCTCTTTCCCTTCTGCTCACACAGGCATTCCTTGTCCTTTGCCTTTGCTCTTCTTCTTTCTTCTGGTCTCCAGATCTCACACTCTGAGATCTCACAATTCCTTATTCCTTCTTTCATAGAACAATCTAATGGGTTTTATCTTTTACTTCCGAATGTCAACACTCAAATTCATCACCATCAATAAAAGACATTTAAAAGGATCTTCTATTTAAAAGGACCAGGCACCTAAGAAAGTGGTTTAGTGCTATTCTTCTATTACTGAAATAACCCGGGGGAAGGAGAGGGGCGTTAAATACCAAATAAATAGAGTGGGGAGGGCAGATTTACCCAAGGAAGATACCGCCAAATGACATTCTTCCATTCTTGTTATATAATGTCAGTGAAGGTATGAAGAAATGTTGGTGGCCATGCAAAAGGATCAAATTCCTGGAGGTGGAGGTGACATTCTGTACATACATCTAAGGTTTTAAAAGTTATGTATCTTTTGGCCCACTAAAATTCAATTTAAGTTCTATATTCTAAGAAAATCATCAGACAAATCACACAAGCACATTATCTAGGAAATCACTGGACCATTGTTTACAGAGGAAATTGGAAACAACTTAATTATCTAGAGATAATTGATTAAATAAGTTATAGTATAATCTAACAATATACTGCAGTATTAAAGTAAAAAATATATTTGTAATTTTGGTATGAAATATACAGAGAATCTGTTTCCATGATTTTTTTTTTTCTTTTCTTAAATCATCTTCTAAAAGAGTAGGTATGATATGGTCCATTTCCTTTTAGGAGTGTGTGTGTGTGTGTGTGTGTGTGTGTGTGTGTGTGTGTGAGATGCATATAAAAGCCTCAAAGAAATGTGAACTGGAGTTATTTTAGTGCTGGTGTTACAGATGCACTCTATTTTCTCCCTTGTGTATCTCACAATTGCATTAATATGTCCAAAGAGTTTGTATTAATCTCAATAATCCGTGAAAAGCTATAAATGCTCAAACAACTTTATAATTGCTTACTTAGTTTCAATATAGAAATCTAAGGGACTTTTTAAAAGTGCAAACAGATGATCGCAGACTTACTCTATAGACATACGAAATCTATGTCTTAGGTAAGAAATTTGAATCTTAGAATCCTCCAAAACCACAGCCTGAGATAAAGGCTTTCTTTCATACAGTTGATTTGCCAGGTGATTCCAGGGCAGGGGACACTGGGACTGAACAGAAAAGGACAGAGAACACAGGATGCTTGACCAAGTTGTCCACCATAGGTGCTCAGGCCCACAGCACCTTCTAAAGAACCACAGAAAAACATGCCTTAGAACCGTTTGCCAAGAGGATAAAAGCACAAATGTTCATCCATCTGCTCTCAAGTCCTGTAGTCAGTCGATGGTGGCCCTTTTGCACTTAGGAACTTTGCCTCTGTGAGTGCTGACTGGGTGCCCCTGAACATCCCATGCCTGGACACCAGAGAAGACCTAGAACAGCACGAGGGCGTACAGGCCTGTGGTGAGGCACTGAAACTTGTACTGTGTGAGGCAGAATGAATCCTGCACAAAACTGGTCACGTCACAGCTGTTCAGTAAGAGAGAAAAGGGCCTGAGAGGATCTGAAGTGGTGCTTGTGTCGTTTATTAAATCCTCAATATCGTGGAGTCCTCTTTAACTTGCTGCTGACCATAAACTCTATAAGGACTTAATATAAGAGGTTTACTGGGAAAACAATCCTCCCTGCTGCAGTGGGTGCAGAGGCTGTAAATCATATCATTCATTTCCCTTTTCATTAGTCATTGTACATTTCCCTCACCGTGGGGGTTGGCACCAATTGTGTCCCTACTGGGGTGACTACAGAAAGAGGGTGGCTGAGTCACCCCACCCGCTGGGCTCCGTCCTGCCTCCGCTCTGTTGTTCGCTCTCTGGTGGTACTGACGTGATACACAGAGATCCCCACTCTCTGGGCCTTCTCTGATATGTCCAACTGGACATATTCCTTACTTCTGGGGCTGCCGGCAAAAGAACAGTGGGAAGGGAAAGTAAATACATTTGTGTGGTAGGCATGAATTTTGATAAAGTTTTTTTTTTTTTCCTCTCTCTCTCTCTCCACTATCAGTTGAACATAAGAAATCCTCCGTGAGGCCAAATGACCGAGTTGAAAAAAAGTGACAATACGGTGGGGTTGGGTGACATGCAAATCTGGGCTACTCGTTCATGTGATTTATTTGTAATTTCTATAATTACTTGTGCCCAATTCTGAGTGTTTAGTTTCCACTCTATGAGGAACTGCTGCTGGGCCCATCCACCATGATGACTTGGCATCGTATGATATGGTATGATAATACCCAGTTCCTAATGTTTTTTCCTGGTCTCATGATCACTTGCCTCATTTCCAGTCATTCTATTTTTACTGGAGATGAGGGGCATAACAGGAACTATTTTTTAAAATAGTGAACAGTTCTCTAGAAGAGAAGGCAGGACCTTCCTCCAAAATCCTAGGGGTATATCATGAAATTTTTCTATTCAGGCTTGTCAAGAACTCTACAGAACTCCCATCTACTATGGCCGCCTTTAGCACTATCATATCTGCTGGCCATATTGCCCCAAAATCAGGGCTCCAGGCGGCACAGCCAGAAACTGCCATAAAGCCTTCTCTTTCTCTAGACTCACTCCAAATCGGCACTCTTCTAGGTCCCCTGAAAAATGGGATAGAGCACGATTCCAAAGTGTGGTATTACTGCCTCCACAATTCAAGGCGGCCTACCAGGTGCCTTTTTCTTCATGGTAGTGTTGCCCAAATTGCAACAGTCTGTATGCTTGCTACGCTCCAGCCCTTAATATTTTACCTATAGGGCAGCCCCCTGAGTATATCTAAGACTTATCTCCTACCCTTCGGTATGCATATGCCTTATTAGGGTATCTAGAGTGATTCCATATCTGCTCAACAAGTCCTGTTCACATGATGCCACCAATTTAGGAAAAGCATGAGATTCTTTGTAATATCAAAATAATTAAGGTTCATATTATGACAGAGCAGGAGAATGAGTATGGTCATAGAGCAAAGAGAGTTTATGGGTTTTTCAGTGCAATGACAAAGAACTGCTTTGGATTCTGCTTACTGAGGAAGACTTAGAAGGGTGCACTGACTAGATCAATCGCTACACACCTAGTACCGTGTGCTTCATTATCCTGTCCAGTAAAGATACCTCATTTGGCACGGCAGTTGTGATGGGGCCACCACCGGGCATAGTTATGGAATTCATCACCTGCCATCATCCATTCAGTTTTCCTACAGTCCAGCAAACCTATTGATTGAGGATATATTGGACATTGTCACCCCCAAATCTTTTAAACCCTCGATGGTAGCAGCATCAATCCTCACACTTTCTTTTGAGATGTGCTGTTGCTTCTAATTTACCATATTGATGGGTGAGGGAAGCTTCAAGGATGTCATTAAAAGGGCTTCATACTCCTTTCAGGCCAGAGTTGCTGCATTCATAGTTACAACGGAGCTAGAGAATATTAAGAGGCACCTACGTGGATCGCTTGCATTCAGCTCATATTCCTTCTTGGCTCCAAAGTGTTAAAACAGTACTAGGTCCTCCTGATTAGGGTAAATAACTCTCCCAAAGAAGATGATTTCCCCTATTGCGTGTTGGTTCCTAGACACAAGGAGTAAAAACTATCCTGGTGGCCGCTGCAGCTTATAGTCCAATGGGATCTTTATTGTGTTCCTTGGCAAGAATGCATCTGCTTTGGGAAACAGGATCTCTAAGCCTGCAGAGCCCGGAGTTGTGGGATTGGAAGTTCCTCAGTGGGTGATTGAGGATAAGGGCACTCCTGCTTTTCTATTCTTTTGTCCCTAGGCCCAGCTTCTTCCTGTTGGAGAAATAGCATCTATAACCGTCCCCGATTTAATGCATATCCCATATCCTGAAGGACAGCACACCATCCTTTCAGAATGTGCTTTTAGCTGACACTTCAGCTGTGCATTTGGAAGAGCCCTGCAGTGCTTTATCAGTCTAGCTTCGTCGGATGGAGCGGCATGTGATACGATCACTTGACCCCACGGTAATGGGCTCATTCTCATGCTTTCTTTACTGTGAAGTACACCCCCTAGTTAGGTGCTGTGTTGTGTAGGGTTACATATTTGTGTATCAGGCACTCCGTTAAGCCCTCAGGCAGTGGTGATTGCTAAGACTCTTGGAGCAGCAAAGGTGAGCACATAGCTGGATAGGTGGTTATCTCTAAAGACAAACTTATGGCCCTTCCAAAAGGGGGAGCGCTGTAATCCACCTTCCATTCTACTAAAGGCTCAATGATGGTTTCTGTTCTTCACACGTTGGATACTTAGGGGCAGCATCATTGGTTAGACAGGCCTTAGTGTGCTGGAGTCCTTGCTGTTGGGCCCATATAGAGCCAGCACATCTGCCCCCTTCATGTACCCATTTTTCGGTTCTGGGTGCTTATGACGAAAGCAGCCTGATCATTTTGTCTGCTTGGTTCTTCGGTGACCCTTCCATATGGCTACTTTCTAGTTGTACAGGAATTTTCACATGTTTTGCCAAACACCATATTTCTCCACCAAGACTTCCTTACCACTAATCTTCCAAACGTTTCCTATCAAGCATCCATATTTCTCCACCAAGACTTCCTTACCACTAATCTTCCAAACGTTTCCTATCAAGCATCTGCTCAAATGACTAGACCAGAGGTCACTTCCCAGGATGATGTATGTTCCTACTTCAGATTTCTTCTTTTTCCACACAAAATGTCCCTTCACATGTCTGGGTACCAACAGGGCTCTAGTGGGTGTCCTACATGAAGTCTTCTGGAGCCTCAGGACAGAAAATGAGAAGTACATGGTACAGAGCTGAGGAAGGCAAGTTTCCAATTTCATCTGATCTGAGTTTGCCAAATTTCAGAGAACTTAAACGTCTCCAGTGGCTGGAATAAAATATGGGGCTAAAAGGATGTGAAGTGATACACAAGAAGTGTCCTGACATATCCCATGAAACCAAAAACTGAACTCAAGTCCTAAAATGCAAATGTCTTTCTGAAAGATTATAATTTTGCCATTATTAGCTAAACATAACTTAAAATTAACCACTGCCATGCTAGTTTAGTTTGCGGAGAACAAAATTCTATTAATGAAATCTGGAGAAGGTCCTTGGAGAGGGAGGGAGAGAGCGGCAGCATGGATGAAAAGGGCATACGCTGAGGGGAAACCAAATAATGGCCTTTGTTAATATTAAGGTGATTTTGCCAGATTTATCTGTCACTAATCATTGCCACCCCTTTTTATGCCTTATGTGTTATTTGTGTGACTGTGGTTGGCATGGGGAGTTGATGATAAACTAGATATAAAAATATAAAAGAAGCTCTAATTGTAATTAAAGTTTTTATCCCAGGAGTATTTTTTTAAATGTAACAATCAAAGAGAAATGGGTGAGGCCTCCAAGGACTAGTTAGCTCATAAACTAACCCTTGAAAAGCCAGGAGCGGCTTGCATTTCCATCCTACTCAGATGATCATATAATCAATGCGAGCATGTCAAGGTTTTCAGAAAACTCGAGATGATTGGTCTTGACAATGACTTCCAGACTTTCCACATTGTAAATGGGGTCCTGTAAGTGAAATGACAGTTTTCACTGGGTTTGGAGAGAATCTTTCCATCATTTCGCGCTGCCCTGGGATGTCATAATTCCCATATCATTTAGGTCATGCTGCTTCACAGAAATTCAGTTAATTAATTGTGATTGGCTGGGATTTAAGCATTCAGAAGAATTTGCATTTTTTTGGCACTCAGAAGATACTATCTGGAATGGTAAATGGGTATCTTGGGCTTCGTAAAAGGAGAAATATCTCAGAGGGCCTCAAAATTCCAAACAACGTTTACCTACCCTGGTCCTACTTTTATGTCCCTTTTCAGGCAAACTTCCCAGCAGAAGTATCGTCAGAGATTTTTACAGTGTGTTTGGAAGGAAATAGCTCTCCGTGAAGATAATAGCAAATGTTTCTCTGAGACAAGCACACATGCATCCCTGGTCCCTGGACAGATTCAGGGGTGTTGATGCCATTTCCTCTTAGTCTAAATGGCTCACAGAAGCTTGGCACAACCACTGAAAGAAAACATGCCGGCCTGACCTCTGTGAAGTGACCTTCATCCTTGGGTCTAGCTTCACCCTGTGCAACATTACCAGCACTGCAGAGTCAGCTCAGGGTACTGGGCTGTTTTCTTGTGAAGGCTGGTGCTGCTCCGTGGGGTCACCAAGCAGTGGGGATTCTGTCCATGCTCTTGCTTGTTTGCTCTCAGAGATTTTGGGAACCTGGATCCTGTGGTTACTTAATTTATAGTATGAATGAGACAACCTATTTGAATGCACTTTGCATCTTGCGAGGGAACACTCCATAAATAGCCAAACTTTTTTTTTTTTCTGTCAATTCAAGCACTCACTGTTTTCTTTCCCGCTCTTTTGCACACATACCATGTAGAGCCAAACGACGTGAAAGTACAGCAAGGAATTCTATTAAGTGCAAACAAATAATCTATATGGTTTACAGTACATTTATATACATGTGTATGTTGGAATTTCTCTATAAATAAGAGTGAGTACAGTACTTTGGGCCATTATAGATTCCATTATCCTCTCAAATACTGAACAAGGAAATAATTCTCTTGTATTAAGTGGGTCAACCGTGAAACAAATGGTGTCAGTAGGTTCATTCGTTTAGATGCCTTTGATGAGTAGTAAGAAAGTGTTAAACTGAGTTCAATGGAAAGATTACTAGGAAGGTTGGCTCTTTATTGTGGCCTTGAGGTTCTTTGCTTTCAATCATCTTGTCCTGGCAGCACTGCAGTAAAGGTCTGTCTTTCTGTATACCTACCTATTCGTACTGAAGTACTACCACAGACTCCTAGAAAGCATTTCTCTCCTCAGTCCTTCAATACTCAAAATAAACAGCATTTGCAACTAAAACTTTATAAGGAAAAACATTAGGAAAATGGCTGATTTTGCTTTTCGAATATTATTTTATCCCAGGAGATATATATATATATATATATATATTTTAAGAGCATTAAACTCTCCTATGGCCTTAAGGATATTTCTCCAAATATTTTGGATGTTCTCCATTAAAAGATGACTTTCAACAGAATAATATTTTTTAAAGTTCACATGGGATTTTAAAAAACGAAAGTGAATTAGTTTTATTCGACTCAGTTATATATTAGAAGTAGCTTTGGCAGATGAGAAAAAAATGTATTAGTGTTATTTTTTAACTCCTTAATAATGCATTGAGCCCCATGTAACAATGGAAGTACCAAGTACATACTGAGCTTTATCTTCAAAGCATCTAAGAAATATTAACCATGAATAGGTCACTGCCACTGATTTTTTTTTTTTTGGAAGGCTACTGATATTCTGGGTTTTTTAATTTGTTAGCAGCTGATCTTGAAAGAGAAGTTGCTAGATATCATTTTGTAACAAACTTTTTATTTATTTTTTTATTTTGTAATAAACTTATATCAAAACTAGTCATGAAGGATCTTACAACACAGTAATCGGATATTCAAAAACAGAGCTCCAAAGTACTAGTTGTTTGAGGTGGACATTATTAGAAATTGAGGGGGGGTGTCAGTCATCAATGTATTGCCTCTCAGCTGTGAGCATACCCTCTCTTGCCATGCTGGTCACACTGAGGTTTCTTCCTGGCCAGCTCTGCCAGTAGAGGTTGGGGGACATTGCAGGAGGCATGGAGCCCTCCTACTCTGCTGTGCTCCTTCTAGTGGCTCCTGTGGTGTTAGACTGGCACGCAGAGCACCTAGAAGCAGCATCCTGGGGAAGCCTTCCCGGAGTCCTGATCTATGAGGACTGCATCTGGTTTTCTGTCCAGTACTCCAACTTTCCTGAGTTTCTCAGGACCCTTTGATCACCCCCCACAACACACACACACACACACACACACACACACACACACACACACACTCCTAACTGCCTTCTAGGGACTCCCCGGGTGCCCACACAGCTTTCTGATGGGTTCAGCAGCATTTCTCACCCTCTCCTGCCCCTGCAGCAGCTTCTAGTGAGTTCTGTGGGAGTCCAACCAGCTTCCTACTGAATTTCACTGACATCAACGGGATGCTCTTCACCTACCAGCCTCACATCACTGACTGTGGGCTAGCTTTGGCTTTGGGGAATGCAGGGAGTTTCTCCAGCCTCCACTGCACTCAACAATTCTCTCTGGGACAACAACTAAACTCCAACCTTGGGAAGGGGCCCCCTTCCAAGTTTGTTTCATTCTTGGTATTCTTTCTTAGTTCTAGTGTATTCTTTAGAGTTTTCCTTTTATCCTCTAGAGTAGTAGCTAATTCCCTAAAAGTAGCTCATATTTCTTCATATATTAAACTTTACCTGTTGAAATGACTATGTGATTTCTGGCTCCTGATTGGACCCTGACCGATACAGAGATAGAAGAGAATTTAGGGGTAATTATAGTAGCTCACACGAAAGATTCACTAAAAATGTGATTCAATCATTTTGTTTGAAGAATTCTTCTATTTCTTAGTGTATTTGGAAATACTAGTACTTTTTAAAAAGATCCTATTTATTTGAGAGAGTGCATGCCCACACACTTGAGTGGAGAGAGGGACAGAGGGAGAAGGAGGGAAATCTTCAAGCAGACTCCCCACTGAGTGCAGAGCCAGACCCAGGGCTCCATCCAAGGACCCTGAGATCAGACTTGAGCCAAAACCAAGACTCAGACACTTAATCAACTGAGCTACCCAGGCACCCCATGACTACATCTTTTTTTTTTATAAATTTATTTTTTATTGGTGTTCAATTTGCCAACATATAGAATAACACCTAGCGCTCATCCTGCCCATGACTACATCTTAAAATGCTTTCAAAAACTAGTGGGAGCTGGGGAACCTGGGTGGCTCAGTGGTTGAGCCTCTGTCTTTGGCTCAGGTCATGATCCCAGGGTCCTGGGATCGAGTCCCACATTGGGCTCCCTCCAGGGAGTCCCTGCCTGTGTCTCTCCCTCTTTCTCTGTGTCTCTCATGAATAAATAAATAAAATATTAAAAAAAAACTAGTGGGAGCTAGTGATATTTAAACTAGTACAGTTGGTTCTTTTACTATGATTGAAATCTTAACTTTCTTGTTTTCATGTCTATTAACATTTCATTCTGTTTTTCCTCATCTAATATGTGATATAAATCTTGTTTATATTTTATGATTACTTTGCATATTTAGATATCACTTGTCTTTCATTGTAAGAAGTACTCTCTAATAAATACACTTTTTTTCCCTGCTAGGAAGACATCTTCCCATTTCTAAAAGTATGTTCTTGGTATTATGAAAAACTTCCCCTAATATATACACTTTGAAAACTTGAGTCTTTTTTCTATGCAACTATATTAAGTTATTCCTGGGCAGTGCCACTGGCCGAGAGATTTAGCGCCACCTTCAGCCCAGGGCGTGATCCTGGAGACCAGGGATCGAGTCCCACATCATGCTCTCTGCATGGAGCCTGCTTCTCCCTCTGCCTCTGTCTCTTCTTCTTTATCTCTCTGAGTCTCTCATGAATAAATAAATAAATTCTTAAAAAAAAGTTATTCCTAACTTGCAGTCAATTGCATACATAATATTAAAATTATTTTAGCATTTTAAAAATATGAATTTTTTTTTAGTTTATTTTAGTAATATTTTTTTTTTCAGTATCTAATGACCTAGACTGATTCAACTAGAGAATAAGGTCAGGCTAAACAGTCTGTTTAGTAAAAAATTAATTCCCAACATATGTGCACTATGTAGACAAAGTAATTAAATGTCATTTTTTGTTTTGCTTTGTTTAGCTTTGCTCCTTTCCCTGCCCTATTTTATTTTCAATGCTGTATTAATGGGATGGATAGAATATGGAATAATAACAGAAGGTCATTTCCATACCCCAGGGAAGCTAGAGATGAGACACTGCCCACAACATAGCATTTATGGTACCTCTTGCTTCAGTTTCTCATCTTTTTCAAATCTGTGTATTTGATCTTCTTTTTTTCAATTCTCTTTAAAAAATATTTCATTTATTTATTTGAGAGAGAGAGAGTGAGAGTGCAAGAACAGGGGGAGGGAGAAGCAGACTCCTTGCTAAGCAGGGAGCCTGATGCGGGGCTCAATCTCAGGACCCCAGGATCATGACCTGAGCTGCAGGAAGACACTTAACCCACTGAGCCACGTAGGCACCCCGTGCTTGATCTTTTTGACTGTCCCTTTGTTACCTTATCCCACCACTTAACGCTGGATTTCTCACCCCAGCCTCAGACCTACTGAAATTTGTTTTCAACTATTTTACTTCTGGACCAGGAGGTTATCTCAGAAACATTCTTGCGCTCTCTGCAACCTGCAGTCTCCCACCCCTGTAGCTGTGTGCCTGCCACCTTGGAGTGCCAGCTGAAAGAGGAAGGGCTATTCTTCTGGAGGCTGTTTCCTAACAATACTTTAAAAAATCATGCAACCATGCCAACCAAACAAATGTCATGGCACGTGGATAAATTATTAAAACTATCCTACTGCACTGTGGGTCTCTCTGAACAAATACAAAAGCATGTTTCAAATATTTAGGATGGTAAACACCCTCTCTCTCTCTCATTCTCTCTCTCTCTTTTAGAGACACATGCTCACAGACATACACCTATACACTTGCAGATGCACACATGGACACAAACTCACAGACATTTGATACTAATACAAATGCCTTGTAGTCTTCCCTGCTTGTTGCTTGGGGGCTTTGATTTTTAAAGTTATGAAAATGGTCATAGTTTTGTCCTGTAAAGATACAGAAGAGATGCCTCAGCAAAAGTCAAGTCAGAGAACAGGAGTGGGCTGTTCTTCTGTATCAGCGGTTCTCCTCCCTGCCTGCACATTAACATCACCCGGGGAACTTTTAAAAATTAATGTCTGGGCCCAACTCTAGACCAATTAAATTAGATTCTCTGGTGACAGGGACTGTATATGAGCAGTATTTTACTTAAAAGCTCTCCAGGTACCATTAATTTGCAGCCCGGGTTCAAGACCACTGCTCTACTCTCCTGAAACTTGAGTTCCATTGCCTTCAATTACATGGTGAGGCCTGCAGCAGCAACAACCACATTCTTTGGTGACTGCCATTCACTAATTTTGCCTTTGCATCCTTTGCCACTAGTCAGCAAATATTATTGAGCATGACATGTGAGCACCTGCATGTTTTAGGATACAGAAGAGAAGGAAACAAAGACTCTGCCTAACTGAGCAGTGGGAGAAAGCAGACAATAAATAAATAAATAAATACATCCATAGTGTGCAGGTCCTATGAAGAAAACTCAAGCAAGATAAGGAGAAGGAGTGATAGGAACAGGGTGTAGATGGACCATTTACATAGAGCGTCATGGAAGGAAGCTTTCATAAAATGATGTTCAACAGAGATCTCAAGAAGTGGCTAGTGAATCCTGTTGATATTTTGGGAAAGAGCATTGTGGCAAAGAGACACAGCAAATTAAAAGAATTGGGGGGAACAAACTATTTTTAAGTAGAGCTCAATGAAAAGTGTTTAAATCGTAAGTTCATTAAGAATGCAATTCATCTTTGTGAAAATTTTGCCAATTGCACTTCTTTTTTTAAAAATGAACTTTATTGAGGTCTAATTTACATTAATAAAATGAGCCCATATTAAGTGCATATTTTGATAAGTTTTCACAAGTGTATATACTCATTTGATCATTACCAAAATAAAGATAGAGAAAGTCCTCCTGTGTTCTTTTTCATTCAACTTCCCATCCCTACCCTAGGCCACCAGTGATCTTATTTCTAGCACTACAGATTCATTTTGTCTCTCTTAAAACTTCATTGAAATGGAATCATACCACATGTATAGTTTTTGTCTCTGGTTTCTTTCAGTTAAGCATTTTCACTTTGAAATTCATCCATGTTAATGCATGTAAAAATAACTGCTACTGTTTATTGCTGAGGTTCCCACTGCGTGAGTATTTCACAATCTCTCTATCCATTCACATGCTGATGGACATTTGAGCTCTTTTGGTTTCTGGCTGTTGTAAATAAAGCTGCTATGGACACTTGCATGTAAGTTGTTTTGTGTACATAGTCTTCATTATTTGGGATAAATATGTAGGAGGGAAACTGCTGTGTTATATGATAAATGTATATTTAAGTTGATAAATAAATACTAAATTTCTGTTCAGAATGGTTGTGTTGAATTGTATTTCCACCAGCAACGTATTCTAGTTGTTTCTTGTCTTGGTCAAGATTTGGCATTGTTAGCGTTTTTAATTCTAACCATTGTAATGGATATAAATGTGTATATCATTGTCAAGTTTTCTAGACTTCTAGAAAAGGCCTCAAGCCTACAATGGCAGTAGAAATAGGTCCCTCACCAATACCATAGTGCTATGATGGTCTTATTTGTATTGACTGTTTTAAGAATGATATGATTTCCTTCTCCGATGGACTTGTTTCACTCAGCATGATACCCTCCAGTTCTATCCACGTCGCAGCAAATGGTGGGTATTTGTCGTTTCTAATGTCTCATTCATTTGGGGAATATAAAAAATAGTGAAAGGGAATAAAAGGGAAAGGAGAAAAAATGAGTGGGAAATGACAGAGAGGGAGATGGTACATGAGAGACTCCTAACTCTGGGAAACTAACTAGGGGTGGTGGAAGGGGAGGTGGGCGGGGGGTGGGGGTGACTGGGTGACGGGCACTGAGGGGGGCATTTGATGGGATGAGCACTGGGTGTTATTCTATTTGTTGGCAAATTGAACTCCAATAAAAAATAAATTTATATTAAAAAAGAATGATATGATTTCTGAATGCAATTATTGCAAGAGTAGAATATGGTCAGAATGAGGGTTAGGAATAGTCACAGCATTTCTGAGAGTTCAAGAAGCGATGAAGTCACATTCAGGCTCTGTTACTTACTGGTCATTAAGTCCCAGGCAAGTCACTTAACATTTATGAGCTTTATTTTCCTAACTTGTGAAGTTGATTTAATAAATAGCAAATTAACGATTTTTTTTCTTCTCAAAATACATGACTTACACTTATTGTACGGTTTCTATGTACCAGGCATTATATGAAGCATTTAAAACACATTATCTCGTGCCATTCTCAAAACAACTCTTTGGAATATGATGCATGATGACCATTGTTTTCAGATGGTTTCAGATGGTAAAATTGAAGAATTGGTATTGTTAGCGTTTTTAATTCTAACAATACCAATTGTGGTAAAATTGATGCACCAAGGTGGCCTGGCTAAAGTCATTTAGGGTCAAGTGGTAGAGTAAGTCAGAGCTGAAATCAGACTTGTTTCATAACTTCAGTACTTAACCACTGTACTTACCATCTCTACAACTGACCCAGTCATTTTACTTAAGGAAGCAATTGCTTTTGTATAGAGAAGTAAAGTCTAGAGAGTCTGAGTGAAGGCTGTGAAACAAAATCTGCAAAGAAAAGGTCAGAATCATCATACAAAAAGTTTAGAGGAGCAGCGCTGTTGTTTTAATTGCTACACAGAGGTAAATGTTCAGAGAAGAGTCAGAAGGAGGGAAGAGGGATGACTGCAAGTGTGAAGGGAATAAGTGAGAACCTTTCTGGACTATGAGGGTCAATGGGAAATGAACTCCACCAGATAGATGGCTGAAAACCATGTTGAAAGCAATGATGCCTATTTTCTCATCTGAAGTTAATTAACTGTGTTGCTAATAAATGTGTACACATCCATATATACTCACTTTGTGCCATGTATAATGCTAAGGGCTAGCTAAGATTCAGAGGAAAGTGTCATTATTAATAATAGTTTACATGACTTTGGTTGCTAGCCAAGAGGGTGAACAGTGATCCGATTTACCATTCCACATGAACCAGATAAAAAACAAAACAAAACAAAACAAAACTGGAAAACAATATATGAAACAGCTCTTTTCAGGTATGGGCAGTCTTCCTGAGCTGAGGAGATTGGGTTGAGAGTCCAGGCAAGGGAGGGTAGTTAGAATTCCCACAACAGAGTATAGTGTTTTATGAGACAAAAAGAGAGTGAGTTTCAGAGAGTTTTCAGAGTCTCCCTGGAGTCTTCAGCTGAGCGTTGATCAGTACTTTCCTGTGAGGAAGCTACCCAAGGCCAGGGAAAGAACCACCTGAAAGCAGCAGACTGAACAATCCCTATAAGCTTTTAGAGGGCCAGGAACAGTTTGTGTTTCCACTTGCCAGAGTGTAAAATTTTGAAAAGCAAGTGCATTATGTAGAGTACTCAGAATGGTGTCACTTCAGTAATGAAATAAAATTAGCCTTAGACCAAAGACTGCTCTGGTTCTAACAGAACTTAAAAACAAGCCTGGAAAGGACAAAACTCCATCCCAGGTAGCACAACTGTATCCCAGAAAACAGCTTAAGAATATTTATAGAAATACAAAATTTCTAGACTCAGTAATTAGAATTTAATCAAATATTACCCGGCATGAAAAGAAGCAGAAAAATACAATTCATAATGAAAAGAAAAGTCAATCACTGGAAACCCAGAAATGACACAGATCATACCGTGTGTAGACATGGGCATTAGCACAGTTCTATATTATGTTCCGTATGTTCAAAAAGGTAAAGGAAAGATGACTTATATTAAGTAGAAACATGGAAGATATAAAAAGAAGACCAATACTAATCCTCTGGGGATGAAAACCAAAATATCTGAAGTGAAAATTTCAATGGATGAGATTATTAACAGATTCCACGCTGCAGAAGGAAAGACGGTCACAATGGAAACTATGCAAAACGAAACAGAAATTGAAGAAAAGAGGAAAAATTCAATGCTGCAAACATTAAACATTTTACATATATTATCTCACTTAATCTTAACAAAATACTAGGAAGGCACTATTATTTTCCTCGTTTTATACAAGAATACAGTACAGATAGAAATTAGCTAAGTCATCATACAAATTCACGTAGCAAACTAAATGTCTAAGCCCAGTCAGAACACACGCTTGATGGCAGAGGTCTGTGGCCTTACACTCTGCAGAATCAGAGAGGGAGAGTTAGTCTTAAAATAGAAATTGGGAGTTCTGGAAGCTTCATTTAAATTTCAAAGCTACCAGGCAATAAAAACTCAGCGCAGGGTGGTATTATGGGTTCGGTGTGTGTTTTACCCAGAGCAGCTTTCTGAAATGTGTTCTGAGTGATTTCTTCAGTGCTATATTCCCCTTTGCTAAATGTCTTGATTGTGCAAGTATAGAGTTTTCCTCATTACTTTCTACATCAATAGCTTTATTTTCATCTCTATGATTTTTTATAGATTCTTTATCATTTCTACTTACTATCAGTTTATACTCTCCATTTTATTTTGATGAATATCTGATTTTTATGATTACCAGTACTTCTTTATCTCTTTTACTTTTAAAAACTAAATTCCTAGGAAAGAATAATTATACACAAGAAATAACAACAACAGTAATGGTAACACCTAAACATTCACCTCTCACTAGCATTTCATTGCATATCCTATCCACTTATCCTTCCTATCTTTTTGGAAGGCCAGGGTATACACTGTGCACAAGGATTATTGCTACTATGGCTACAGATATGCTTGTATGTCCTGTGTACAGGTGTGAGTTTCTTTAGATTATATGCCTAGAAGTGGAATTGCTAGCATATTCTATGTGCACCTTCAATATTACTAGACCATGCCAAAGTGTCTTCCAAAGTTGTTACACATTCCCAGTGGTATGTAACAATTCCTATTGATCCACAAAACTTAGTATTTTTATACTTTTCAATTTTTTTCCATCTTGTGAGTATGAAGTAGTGTCTGATTTTTTTTGTTTTCAGGTTGTCTTTTCTTACCTTTATATCTTCAGGTGCTAGAGCAGTTTCACCAAGCTTCAGTTCTCAATCACTGGGTATTTATTTGTTGAATGGATGAACGAAGCTCAAGATTCAGTACGTTAATTAAGAGAATGGTGATGCTGTTAACAGAAATAAAGAGAAATGGGGAGAAATATCATGAGACCGCTGCTGTGAAGATCAGAGAAAATTTAGAAAACAAAATAAACTGAGAAACAAAATAATTGTCAACTGAGAGACACAGGAATCACTTCAACTGAAAAATACCATATATTATGATAGTCTCTTCTTTGTATCATTGGCTCCCCAAACTCAGTTCTGTGAGGATAACATTATTTGCTACAACTTATTTTCTTGAGATTAACTGCTTTCTTCATAATAGATGAAGAAAATTATTATCTTCCTTTGATATTTAAAATTTGGCATAAGGCACATGTAAGTTGTGTGCATGTCTTTTAGCCATTACTGATATTGTCATTGAATTTTTTTTATGATTAGACTGCATGCTGAGATAAATGAGTCAACTGTAAAAAAAAAATCAAAAAACAAAAAAACCACACCTGTCCTAATGATGAATCACCCATTACTTCAAAGAGAAGACATAAGCACTGCTAAGGCATATTTCAACGTAAGAACCGTTTCACTATTGAAAAGGAAAGTGCCCTTAGAAATAGAAAAAATAAAAATAAAAAACTGGAAGCCACGATAAGCTCACCTACTCGTTATGGTTTATAAAGCAAAGCAGAGTTTTATGAATACCAG
Source organism: Canis lupus baileyi (assembly GCF_048164855.1). Lineage (NCBI taxonomy): Eukaryota > Metazoa > Chordata > Mammalia > Carnivora > Canidae > Canis > Canis lupus. The sequence continues at coordinate 6,827,655 of NC_132848.1, read as the reverse complement.
AGGATTAATAAGTACCTGTGTAACTGGATGTTTTAATTCAGTTAATATATTTAAACTGGCTATATGATAAGCTCTATGTTCAATGAATAATTGCTCAGACCTTCACTTAAATTTGGTTATGCCTGCCTGAACACTTAAGCATTTCAGCATGTCATTCAGATTGTCATTTTTGTACAGATATATGTTTCCTTATTATGGAAATAATCATTTAAGGGTGCTTTGATACTGCATTTTTCAAAGTTGGGAAGAAGGATTCTTCAAACATATTGTGTTTATTATTGTATAATCTTGAACCAAAATTATAATTCCTTTTAATATTTAGGTAAGAACTAGAGTCCTGTATAAAGTCTGTGCCTGGCACCAAAAAAAAAAAAAAAAAAAAAAAAAAAAGATGGAAATTTATTCCACTGAAAGATGTAGTTAAATATGAGAAATAAAACACAATTTTGTGAGCTTCTTAAATACTTGTATCTGTCCATTTGTGTATTTGCTGCATTGGCTTATTAAATTCATCGCTGTTGGCAAAGTGAGTATGACTTTCAAAGGATAAACCATAGGACTAGCAAAGAAATGGGAAAGGAAGTAGTAGCATTCATACTTTTACTTATTCACTTATTTTTTTATTCCCCTCTTACTATTTCTCTTATGAATATACTAAGTTTCTATTATATTCACAGTTCTGGGTTAAGCAGCGGTATGGGTTGAATTATGTTCACCCAAAATTCATGTTGAAGTACTAACCCTCAGTAACTCACAATTAACTTTATTTGAAAATAAGTCATTGCAAATGTAATTAACTAACTGAAGATGAAGTCATGCTGCAGGGATCTCTAATCCAATATGACTGGTGTCTTTATAAAATGGGGAATTTGTGTTTTTTTTTTTTTAATTTATTTATGAGAGACACAGAGAGAGAGAGAGAGAGAGGCAGAGACACAGGCAGAGGGAGAAGCAGGCTCCTTGCAGGGAACCTGATGTGCGACTCGATCCTGGGACCTCAGGATCACGCCCTGAGCTGAAGGCAGATGCTGAATCGCTGAGCCACCAGGGCATCCCAATATGGGGGAAATTTGGACACAGACACATACACAGGAAAAAAGCCCTATAAAGATTGGACTTATGCTGCCACGTAACTACCAGAAACTAGGAGGGAGACCTGAAACAAGTCCTTCCCTAGCACTCTGCTGACACTTTGGTTTCAGACTTCCAGCCTCCAGAACTACGAAACATTATTTCTGCTTTTGTTCTAGGCCTGTGCCATGGCAGCCCTTGCAAACTAACACAGGTGGGGACTGCATGATAAAGAATTACGGCTCTTGAACTGCACATGTCCACTTATCCATGGATTTCTTTTTCAATAAACATAATACTGTAAATACAGTTTCTCCGCCTTATGGTTTTCTTAATAACATTTTCTTTGGATTACTTTGTTGGAATAATACGGTATATAATACAAATAGCATATAAAATATGTCTAATCTACTACTTTACGTTATCAATAAGGTTTCTGGTCAACAGTAGGTTCTTACTAGTTAAGTTTTGGGAAGTCAAAAATTACATGTGGATTTTCGACTTCATGGGGGGAGTCGGCACCCCTAGCCTCTGTGTTGTTCAAGGGTCAACTGTATTGATCTCTTTTAAGGATATATATATAAAATTGAAGCATCTAAAACATGGGTAAATTGCTCAATAAAGTAGTACACAGGAAATACCACAGGATTTCAGAGGAAGGAAAGCATGTATGGAAATTACTCCACTTCCAGAGAACCCAAGCTAGGTAGATGGGGTGATATTGACAATGGTCGTTTGATAGTTAAGAATAATTTTGCTTTTCTGAGAATCAACTTGCTTTTATTTTCTGGATTTTCTTTGTTTTTTCTCTATTAGAGCCAACTATGTAGTCTACATGTAGCATGTAGATTTGCCTTTACACCATACATTTTTGTATTTCCTAAATCTTTTAATGTCCTTGCTGGGTTGTTTTCTTCTTTCTCCTCAGCTTCATGTTTGTTTTACCTTGATTTTTATGTGCCCTTAACAACCACTCTTAGGTCCACCCACAACTAGGAGGTGAGGTTTGGAAATAAATGAAAGCTAGGAATGATAGGAAATGGGGCAGGGTAATGATAGATACAAGACACAGAACAAGGTGGAGACACCTCGTGTGCTGCTGTAATGGGGGGCATGACACCAGGTTCCCAGGGGAGGTATGAAGTGTTTAGGTCAAGAACAGCAAAAGTATAACATTGGGATTACAATTCTCTCTTCCATGTCCCTAACAGGTAACTAATCACTTTTCCCTGTGAGGTCTCTGGTAGCTTTATAATTCTTTTTGATAGGAGTAAGATCAACCAATTTATACACAAAACGAAATTTTAATTTCACCTATGCTGAGATGAAAGAAGGAAGGGCAGACTAGGAAAATTCTATTTGGTTAGGTTAAAGAGAAACCAATTTACTGAATACATTTAGCAGAGTTAATTAATAGAAAAAGCAAGAGTTAAACTGGAAAATTTAAAACACACATAAATTCCCTGACATTTTATTTTAACCCGAAACATATAAATAAATGTACATTTACCAATTTTTGCCTATCCAAGACTTTTGTTTGTCAGTAACTGAAATTCTACATCATTCTTTTGGTGTAAACCACACCCATATGGCATCTAAGATCTTCAACTTGAACATATTTAAAATACAACTACACACACACACACACAAACACACACAAGTAAGTAAATCTGTATATTTATGACATTTTTTTCCCTCAGTCTTTTAAAGTTGACAGCCAATAGCAATGTTTTTAAACATAAATCTCATTGATCAAGTCTTTCCATATTATTCAAATCAGTTTCTCAGAAACAACATTTTTTCCCCTTTCACACTCCTTGATTTACATAATAATAAATTACTTTATGTAATGACACTGACAAGTCCAACTGGTAGAACAGACTGGGAACCCATGCCATTGATTTACTGGTAGAAGTAAATAAGAATGCTAGCAAGCAGTTTAACAGCTGTGGGTTTTCGCTATTCTTTAAACATCAGACTTTATAGAGGGAACAAATGGCACTGGTTAATCTGGAAAGTTGAATTAGGAAAGATTTCTTAAACGAGTTTCCACGAGCATTTCAAAAGGACAGAAGTATAAGAGAAGAGGATATTGGTGAGTGGAAGTGCTAAACAAAATCTATAGTCAATTGACAAGTATGAATTAAGCGCAGACTGTAACATGTTCTAAGCAGTGGAGTTACACGAGGGAAGGAAATAGTCTCAAGGAACCTATATTCTTAATAAGCCCATAACTATACAATTAATCAAGTTGTGATGGTGGCTGAGAAGGAAAATAAACCAGAGTAGAGATAGAGAAAATGAGTGGGTTTTTAAGATAAGTTTTAATGAGGGCCTGATAAGATGAGACTTAAGCAGAGACATTACCAAAGTAACGGAGTAATCCATGGGGCTATCTGGAGGATCATCTTTCCAGGCAGAGATAGGAATTACTTGGCATTAATCACAGAAATATCAGGAGACCCCTGGGACAGGGGAAAGTGAGCAAGATGGGGAGTGAGAAGTAACTGGAGCAGTGATTGCAGAGGCTGGAAATGAGGCTGGGGAGGTGGTCACGAGAGAGTACTTGAAGGAAGATGGGAATCCACAGGAGGGATTTTAACAGACAGGAAAATGTTCCACTTATATTTCAGAAGGATCATTCTGGTGCTGCATAGAATAAACCAGAGATGAGGGCTAGCAATAGGGGAATTTCCATTCATCAACTAGACTTTGTTAGGCCCAGATCATGCCAGTTTGATCCCCATTCAGCTCATAGGCATCTTTAGTTCCTCTGCCTGTTCCCTAGAATCTTCCTAACCTGCTTTAATCCTGGTGAACCTTATGTCACTACGTCTCAAGCTCCTCAATTGTTGATAACATTAACTGAAAATTCATTGCTGACGTATCCCATCTCTTACTGCCTACAGCCAATCAAACACCAAGTCCTGTTCTTTTTTTATATATATATAAAATTTTATTTATTTATTCATGACATACATCCAGAAAGAGAGAGAGAGAGACACGCAGAGACAAAGGCAGAGAGAGAAGTAGGCTCCATGCAGGGAGCCTGATGTGGGACTCGATCCCAGGACTCAATCCCAGGACTCCAGGATCACACCCTGGGTGGAAGGTAGGTGCTCAACCACTAAGCCACCCAGGCATCCCAAATCCTGTTCTTTTCTGTCCATTTCCATGGTTATGAACTCGTCTAAACTAACCACATCTCAGGCTGCTAACCCATGTCCCAACATCCCACTCTTGCCTCACTGGTACATTTTCAATTCAGCTATCAAAGTAAAACACCAAAAGCTTATATCAGAGAGTGTAAATGAAATGCATTTCATTCTTCTATTTAAAAAACCTTTCCCTGGCTTCCCATTTCTTGAAATATAGAGACCCAAATTTTTAAGTGGCAGGGCCCTTTGTGACCTTTCTCCTCAATACTTACCTCCTCTGAATACCCACAGCTGACCACCCTTCTCTTCTTCAGTATATAGCTACTATTTGGTCTTCTTTTGTTAACATTCTAACACCTTTCTGAGTCAGACCATTCTGCTCTAGCACAAAATCTTCTACTTCCTCTAGATTTCCCCCTCTTTTTAAGTCTTACTTAGGTTTTTTTTTTGTTGTTGTTGTTATTTTTTTATTTTTAAGAGAGAGCAAGCGAGAATGGGGTAAAGTGAGAAACAGAGAGAGACAGTCTTAAGCAGGCCCCATGCCTGCTGCGGAGCCCAATGCAGGGCTCTATCTCACCACCTCAAGATCATGACCTGAGCTGAAATCCAGAGTTGGTCACTTAACCAACTGAAACACCGAGGCACCCCTCTTACTTAGTTTCTTTTTTTTTTTCTTACTTAGTTTATTAATCTCTGTTTCCTTTTGACAAGATTCCACAGGACTCTTTTTCTTTTCTTTTCTTTTCTTTTCTTTTCTTTTCTTTTCTTTTCTTTTCTTTTCTTTTCTTTTCTTTTTTTTCTTTTCTTTTCTTTCTTTTCTTTTCTTTTTTCTTTTCTTTTCTTTCTTTTTTCTTTTCTTTCTTTCTTTCTTTCTTTCTTTCTTTCTTTCTTTTTTTTTCTTTATTTCAGAGTCATTTACTTTAGAGAGAGTGCACACACAGGTGCACAAGTAGGAGAGGCAGAGGAAGATAGAGAATCTCAAGCAGATTCCACGCTGCAGATTCTCACAACCCTGAGATCATGAGCTGAGCCAAAATCAAGAGTGAGGCGCTCAACCAACTGAACACCCAGATGCCCCAAAACTACACAGACTTCTTATGTGGACCTGGATTACATCTGTATGTTTCCATCATAGTGTTCAGACTGATCTTTATGGATCAGAAATGCTATGAACATGGGGCTGTATTTCTCTTGTCACCAGAATCTGTCAATGCCTAGGATGTGATAGGGTGATAAATATGTAAATCGCTGAATAAATGAATGCATTTCCTTCTTATTCTAATTTGGCAGTGTTTATTGATAATCTTTTATCTCCTTTATGATTATGTCCATGATACTGTTTGGTAGCACATATTTCTTTCTTCCATGAAGACAACCGACTTTATCTGGCCTTATTCTTTCTGAAGATTTTCAGTACAAAATAAAATCCTGAATTCAAGAATAGAGCAGGTTGGGAGAAGTAATAGAAGTATGAAGATAACTATCACATAGTGAGTTTTCTTCCTCCTTATCAGAACACTGCAGGAGAAAGGGAAGGAGAAAGTCTCTATTTCTTCAATTCTTTGCTAAAATAGCACCTTCTAGTGAGTCTTTCTTTACCATGTTATTTAAAATTGTCACCGCCCACATATCATCTTATTTTAGCCTGCACTAGAGCTTTTTCTAATAATGCTTTCTTTCTTCCAGTTGGAATTCCTAGGGTACTGTGGGCTCCAACTTACTCTCTTCCTGTATCTTCTGTGTACACTTAAGCCCTGTTTTCCTACCCTCCTGTTTTTCTTCCCTCCTTGGCTCTACCCTCAAACTCCAGAACCAAGTCTGAAACTTTTTGTGTCAGACACTTTCTCACACATGAGCTTTAACTATTGATGACAGGTGAGGGAGAACGTAGTAGCTCTGTCCCACACTTTTGTGTTTTTTCATGGTTTCTAGCTAACTTCCTTCGCTTAATCCCAATCCTCACTCATCACTCACTGCATTGATGCTGAGCGGTCTATGCACCAGATGCCCTGTCAGGCTGAATCCTAACGGACACTGGAACACTCACCTCATGGTGTCTTTTCTAGCCCCTCTTGTTGCACCTACATGTTCACACTTGAATCTAGTGGTATAATTTACTCACTGGATTTTTTTGTGTGATCCGAGATGTAAGATTAGGAAGGTTAGTTGGAGTTGATTATGGGATGTTCACTGAGATCTCTTATAAAGCAACTGTGGAGATGCCTGTCTGTGGATAGTGAGCATCTGGTAATTTGACAGAAGCAAATGAGGCCTTGAAATAGGAACAGAGGAAAGAGTTACTAGGACCAACCTACTGGGAGGAATCAAGACTTTAGCCTTGAGTTGCTTTTTGGACCAATCTGTTACATAATTTCTTAATTAATCAGCCATTCTAGTTTAGGGTGATCTCTTCCTCTTCTACACAGTTTATGGTTGGTTGAATTGTTTCAGTATTTGTTATTAAAGTGTCTATGGCATTATATGTTACCTCTTCAACTATAATTCTCTTGTAAGTAGGCACACCTCCAGCAACAGAGTACATTTCACCTTAGAGTGATCAATAAATATCCTAAATTGATTCAATATTCTTCTATGACAATAGTGACTAGGATGCATACTTGGGACGGTAGTAGGGGGTAGTACCTAAAAAAGACATCAAAGATTCAAACTGAACATAATATAGTTCACGTAATTGTATTCTCCTATTTGTATATTTTTGTATGTGCCTGGTAGGAAAGGCTATTGAGGAAATGCCACAAGGTCACCGAGAAAGCAATTCAGGGCTGGTTGGGAGATATGTGATTTAATCATTTTAAAGAGACAGAACTTGATGAGTTCAGTGGTTTCTTTAAGCACAATTTATTTTATGTTTTTTTTTAACTTCGCAAGTAGAAAACGATAAAAGCAGCAGTTTCGTTTTATTGCCATGTCTCTCATCATTTCAGAAAAAAAAATCTAGGCCACATCTAAATTTAGGATAATATGTAAGTGATTCTAACTTGTCCCACATTAAATCTCTGACCTCTATGTCAGCCAGGCTAAGGAATATAGAACACAGGCTGTTCCAGTTCAAATTAAAGAAGTCCTGTCTCATTGAAAGGTTGCAAAGAGGCATTCTGTTGAGTGTACAGGTTTTTAAATGAGAGTTTACCACTCATCCTTCTGGCTTTTTTCCTCATTGATTTTTTTTTAATACCAGAAATGCTTTCAAACTTCTGCTAGAAAATGAGTTTCTTTAAAGGACAACAAAGCTCTTTTGAGTAGCAAATATAAGATATTCGACCAAGATGGTATCAGTTCCACAGAAGCATATTTTTAATTGGATATATGTGCTTTTGCTTTTTACCATTCTTGTCAGTTGTAATGTTTCTGTGCTTCCAAGTACATTTCTTAAAATTTAAAATAATACTAGAAGAGATTTCGTTGCAAAGTAAGCCGCTGCCTTACAGAATACTTCAATTCTTAACTTAAAAAATGGGCACTAATTGATAAAAACCTGATAACTCCCATTTCAGCAAACACCTTGACTTCTCGTAAACATGTTTATATTCCCTTCTGCTCCTTGGGCAGTAGCTGTAATCACTGGCCTGCTGCTCTTTTCTCTACTTATATTCCTTTCCTTAGACACCTCTTTTATTTCCAAAGCTTTGCTCTCACTTCTATACATATGGCTCTGAAACTTTGATCAGGATCAACTTTCCTCTGTACTCCAGACACATTGCTATATTTACCCAGTAGACATTGCTTATTATAAACCTATTCATCTCAATTTCAAATGTCAACAAAGTCAATATTGTATCTACCAATTTTTACTCCCCTTTTAATTTTCTAATTGCTATTGATAATAATAATGAGGCATGCTGTGGATCAAGATGGTGGTAATGAGAGAGATATACTGGAGTCAATCCAATGTAATGAATCTAACATGCAATAAACAATGAACGTTCTCAAACGTGTCGAACTTAGATATTGATCTGGGTCAGGAACATAGCCATTCTCTTCATTTGACCAAGAAGCTTGTAATACTCTTCCCCAATGACATCACTTCTACTCCTCTCTCTTTTATTTGAACCCACGTGTCACTTATTGTTTCAGCCATCACATCTTATATCTTCTAGAAGATAACATTTGCAGTAAGAAAAATCAAGAACTTGTCAGATGTTTTTAGTTGATTAAAACTTCTGATAAGTATTCTTCTGAAGAATTAAAGTTCTTCATCTCACCTATATAATGCCTCAGAACTGGAGGGCACTGTTCCATGGGTTTGTTTTTCATTTCGGAAGAAATAAACCTAGCATTTTCTCATGGAATTAGATTTTAAGTAGAGAATATTCTTATAAAGACATATTCCAATTCCACCCTTTAAAGATTGAGGACAGAAAGGAATTTTCACTGTATTTTATTGTGATCTCAAATTCAAATTACAATAATTAATTGTCTGTAAACTTGTTTTTACATGCTAGGTACCAGCAACATGTGGGGGAAAATGCATGGTGGTTATACTCAGCAGATTTGGCTTTAAATCCTAACTCCACATGAAATCCTAGGTCCATCACTGACTTGCAGAGTCACCACAAACAAGTCATTTAACTCTGTTAATGTAAGGTTTCTTTATTTTTGAAGAGGATAATGATGACTATTGCATTTGTTCATTTTAAAGGTTAGAGGCACTTTGTGTAAAGTAGCCTGAATGCAAGAAGATATTCAAATAAGAGAAGCTATGATCTTCTGAAGTCACTGGTATTATTTCCAACCATCTTCCCAACTTATTTTTAATAAATAATTCTTAGTGTTCCTCCCATTATGAGCTTTCATCTTATGGCATACAAGGTGTTACCCAATTTTTATTCAATTATTCATTCTACCAAAATTTACTGGGCACAAGTGTGTGCCAGGAACTATGCCAGGCAATAGATAAAAAAGATAGAGGTTATTTTCTTAAAAGAGCTTCAAGTCTAAGTGGGGAAGCAGATAAGTAAAATGAACATTTGGAAAAAAGTATGATAAATAATTGAAGTAGCCACAGAATTACTACATCATTTATAGTAATAGATTTCCCAGAGCTACTTGGATGTTCTCCTCCTTTTGATTAGCTAAATCTTCTATCAAAGTCCTCATTTCCAGGATTCAAGAGATGCTTTCCATCCTAAATCATGATCCTTCTCTTCTGAGCTCTTAAGAAGTAGCTGAGAAATATCCTTTTTTTTTTTTTTTCATTAGTGCATACCATGATCACACAGAGGCAAGATCTAGGAACACAGGACATTCATCATCCACAAACCTTTGGAGGCTATGCCCAAACTGAGAGATTCATCTGATATATTTTTCTAAGTCATCTTTGAGATATAACTGATAAAATAAACTGTGCATATTTCAGGTGTACAATTGTAAATATGTATATATCCATGAAACACTTACTAATCTGGATAATGAACCCATTCATCATCCTTTAAGTTTCCTCTTACCTCCTCTTCATCCCCAGGCAATCATTGCTCTGCTTTCTGTAACTTATACATTAATTTGCATTTCTCTAGAATGTTAAGCAAATGGAATTAATAGTAGATACTCTTTCAACTGGACTTTTCACTCAACATGATTATTTTTAGATTCATCTCCATATTTATGTGTATCAATAGCTCATTTCTTTTAATAATATCCCATTGGGTAAATAGATATACCACAACTCGGTTATCCATCCTGGGTTGTTTAATTTTTGGTGATTATAAATAAAGTTACTATAAATATTTGTATCTATATTTATATCTATATATCTGCCTATAGATAGGTAAATACAGCTTTGTATGGAAATAACTTTTATTTTCTGTATTAATACCTATTAAAGAGTGCAATATGGAATATGGTAGATATGTTTTAATTTTGTAAGATGCTGCTTAACTATTTTTCAAAGTGATTGCATCATTTTACATTTCCATCAGCAGTGCAGGAGGGTTCCAGTTGTTCCATGTGCTCAACAACCCTTGATATGGTCAGTCTTTTTAATTTGAGCTATTCTGACAGATATGCAGTGGTATCTCATACAGGTTTAATTTTCATTTCTCTTATGGATAACGATGTTGAGTTTCTTTACAAGTGATTTTTTGAAATGTTTCTTTGGTGAAGTGTTTTTTAAAATCTCTTGCCCACTTTTTTACATCTTTATGTATTATGAGTACAGGTCCTTTATTAGATAATGTGATTTGAAATTACTTTCTCCCAAGCTGTGGCAGCTATGTGTGTTTTTTGAAAGACAAATTTTCTTAATTTTGAAGTCCCACTTATTTGTGTATATATATGCATGTGTATGTTGTTTTTGTTTGTGCTTTTGATGTTTTATATAAAAAGTATGGCCCAAGCCAAGGTCACAGAGATTTTTTTTCTGATATTTTCTTTTGGAAGTTTTACAGTTTCAAGTTTTGCATTTAGATCTATGATCTGTTTTGATTAAATCTTTGTATGTGATGTGTGATGTAACAGCCAGAATTTATAATACTGTTTCTTAGCCACTATACTTCAAGTCATAATATGATGAACAAATTTGGGGAGTATGAGATAATGGGAAGATAGGAAAATATTTAACAGAATCATGATAGAGAAAAAATTGTGATATGTCTGACTGATGACTCGTGTATTGGATCCAATAAATCAAGTGCTTAATTTTAGGTTGGGTAAAACATAGCTTGATAGGAGAAACCAGTATGAACAAAATAAGTTAATGACTTTAGTAGTCTTAACAACAAAAACAATAAACAATTTCATGGGATGCCTGGGTGGCTCAGTGGTTAAGCATCAGCCTTTGGCTCAGGGTATGATCCTGGAGTCCTGGGATCGAGGCCCAGATTGGGCTCCCTGCATGGGGCCTGCTTCTCCCTCTGCCTGTGTCTCTGCCTCTCTCTCTCTCTGTGTCTCTCATGAATAAATCAATAAAATATTTTAAAAAATATTAAAAAAGAACCATTTCATGTAATAGACATGTTATTTTGCCACAGTGTTAGTATGCTACACCATCATTCACACTCTGTTCCCATATTTTTTTCCAACTTTTATTTTCCAGTGTTATTCTTCAGGAACCCTAAATTTCATTCATCTGAAATGGATTCACAATTTTTCTTTAGCATGCTGTACTTTTTCTTCAAACTCCATACATTGAAAGATATGACTGATGTTATTCTAGGCCCAAGTTCATACCTTACCCTATTTTGAAGACTTCTGTCTTCACTGAAGTCACTCTTCTCTAGGCAGAGTGAGTTGATACTTTAAAAAAAAAAGATTTTATTTATTTATTAATGAGAGACACACACAGAGACAGAGGCAGAGACATAGGCAAAGGGAGAAGCAGGCTCCATGCAGGAAGCCCTATGTGGGACTCGATCCTGGGACTCCAGAATCATACCCTGAACCAAAGGCAGATGCTCAACTGCTGAGCCACCCAGGCGTTCCTGATACTTCTTATCTCTACCACCTTGAGCACACCTCTGTGACAGCCCTGTATGTATCGAAGTGTTTAGCTTCCCACACCACATTAGGTTGTCAACACTCTGCAAGAAGAGAGGTCATATATTGAGTCCCTCTCGGAGTAGGACAGACAAGAGTTCATTAAGAAAGAACAAGGATAGTGACAAAATTTAAGAACTCAGTTTACAAACAACTAAAACAGCTGAAGAACTTAATTTGTGGAAAATTTAAGGGGGCTAGGTATTTGAAGGACTCTGTGGACATGGGATCAGAGGGTACAGATTCAGACACTATTGTGAAGGCACTAGATAGATACAAGATATTTTGGGTCATTATAATAAGGAATTTGCTTTTATACAGTAAAAGCTGCTTGAAGCAAAGATCTATTTTAAATACTTATTCTTGTCAGCAGAGCTTATTCAATATATGTTCTTTTTCTACTTGGTAGGAATGTCCCTTTCTTTTCCTCTCTTTTTCTTTTCCTCTTACTTTCCATTATATTCCATCTCACTGCTATTAATGGGCCCTAAAGGGAAGAAGTCCATCAATTAATGCTGTTTAGCCTCTTAACAGGCATTTCTACATTTAATTCATGTCTCTTCTAAGTTTTCATGTGAAACAGAGAGATGTCTTAAAGACTTCTTCTGCAACATTACCTCCTGCTCAAAAACCTTCAATGATTATCCTTTTCCTATAGAATCATAGTCGATGATGGATCGTCTCATTCCCAACAATCCTATAAAGCATTAGTAATAAACACCATTATATTACACCCAAGGAAATTCACACCAGATCATGTAACTAGTAACAATGGGAATCCTGGTCTGATCCCAAAGTTAAATTGTTAAATATTCTTTTCATTCTTTCCAAATACTTTGTTTTATCTCTCAAAAATTATTTGTTCAAACTATTCAACTTTATTTTGCACTGGTTATTGTACTATATTAACTTATTTCAAATGAGTCAATCTGTTTGCTATCCCCTAAATATTTCTCACATGTTTTTTCATTTAAAAGGATAACTTTCTTAGCTTTTCTGAACTTTAGTTTCTTCTTCTATAAAATGAGCATAATACTACCACTTACATCATAAGGCTTTTATGAGGGTTCGATATAAAAGCCTTGTATAAAGTCTTCATATGGGCCAGGCCTATTAGAAGTTTTCAGTAAATATTAGCTGCTATTATCCTTAACAATTATGTTACACATCACAGTAAAAATTCACGATTGGGAAATGTAAATACATTTTGGAATTATATAATATAAAAGCACCATGCAAATGTGCATTTGAACCTAGTAAGCATTCATAAATATACTGTGATCCACTGTGAAGAGGGATCCCTCAATGTAGATCCATGGAATTATTGCTAGTCTAGCTTGCACAGGCGCCTTCTACAGAAAAATCCTGTGATTTATTTAAATTAGCCTATATTAAAAGATCATCTTTTATGTTTATTGCTGAATGTAGTATTAACTTGTAGTAGATTTACAATATTGTGTATTGAATTTTAAATACAAACTCAATCTTGAGATAATTTGTCATTTCTCCCATTTATTTTTATGGCATATTACAGCAAAATTGATGAATCTTAGTATTATGAAAATAAATGATGAAAGTATCTAGAAAAAAATGTTTAGTGAACACATATTCTGAATTAAAGAGTGTAAAGAAATTATCTTCTTTATTTTAAATATTGTTTTAAATAAAACTAGCATTGGGATAAAATGAAGGAGAAAGACAGTAACTTGCAATAGAAACTTTATATTCTTGGATCTTTTATATTTTCTCCATTATGAGTCTTAAAACATGAGGCATTAACTTACAAATAACAGGAAATGTAAAAATATATCAACTAGTTACAAAATGCAATGGAGCAAGATGTTGAGATAAAATTGGCTGGAGATTGAAGTGGGAAGGATCAAAAGCAGAAAGATTCAGGCCTTAGAAAGTGCAATCAGAAGACTGTCAAATTTCACTGATATCTCAGCGTAGCTTGCAGATTGATGGATGCTACTAACAATATATCAATGGAAATGTCTGTGGCAATGCTGGATATGTTTTTATCAGTGTGAGAGAGGATGTCTGTAAAGATTGATACAAATATTTTGAAGTCTTCTCTCATTGTTCATAAGTGCTTTTGATCATCAATTATAGGGCCAATGCTTTATTCTCTGTGTGATTCTTATCCAGAAATGGCATATGAATATGATTTACCTGTTCTTTTCCTATTTGCCATGCTTTTCTGTTTCAGGTTGTATTACAGGTGTGGGTGTGTGTACCCATGAATGTCTGTGTTTATGCACAAATGTGTGAGACGTCTATGTGCATGCATATACAATCTTTTCCTATTCTTATTGGAGTCATTGCCTCTAATTTTTGGTTTCCTTCCAGGTAGTCAAAGCCTTTGGTTAGAAATATGCAAAATACATTATTAGCAACAAAAAATAGATTATTATATAACTCATAAGCTATATGTTGGAAAAAGACCAATATGTCATACAATACCAAGAATATAATATCAATAATCACCTCAACACTTAACTAGGAAACAAATAAGAAAACACTTCCAAGTCATTTAAAATAAAGCCATGCTTATTAAAAAAACAAATGAACAAACAAAAACTTTCTGCATTAGAGGAAATCTTTAAAGCAGTACCTGATATTGTCAAAATCATTCAGCAATCTGAGTATATATGCATGGGATTTCATGAATTTTTCTATCTACTTTTGGTGGACAGACTCAATTCTAAGAAACATTTATCATGTTAAGCTCTTTCCATTTGGGGTGACAGCAAATTCTTCCTGTGAGAACTGTTCAAATGGATGAAATGAGCTCTTTTTTACTCATATTAAGTGGTGTGCACATGACACTACATATTTTAGATAACAAATGTTCAAGTTTGGTGGATAAAAATATAGAAGTAGATTTTTATTCAAACTGATTTTCTAGTGAAACACAAGATATTTTCCTTCTTAGTATGATCTGTGTAGTTTTCTGTTGCTGATATAATTCTCCTATACCTATTTATTATGAGGTGAAAAATATTTCATTTAAAATAAATACTAACTGGGGGATCCCTGTGTGCTCAGCGATTTAGCTCCTGCCTTCGACCCAGGGTGTGATCCTGGGGTCCCAGGATTGAGTCCCACATCGGGCTGCCTACATGGAGCCTGCTTCTGCCTCTGCCTGTGTCTCTGCCTCTGTGTGTGTGTGTATGTGTGTGTGTGTCTCATGAATAAATAAATTAAATCTTTTTAAAAAATAAAATAAATACTAATTGAAAGAACAAATATTTTAGCATATTCAATAAATTGGCTTACACAGTATAGCTTTGTTTAAAATAATGAAGGATAAACAACATTAAAATACTTGCAATTTGCTTAATCTACAAAGTTTTAATTAACTCTTGTGGGTCAAGTAAGGTGCAATAGATAGTTGTAAAGATATTGCTCAAGCGAAATTAAAATTAGCGAAAATCATACCTTAATTTACTCCACCAAACAAATGGTTTAACTCTAGTTTTACTAAGCTAAAGACATCAAATGTGAAAAAAATATACACAGAATACAGTAAGGCTCTTCCAAATAATAATGAAGGGAAATAATTCATAGAGGACTGAAATTAGACTGTATTTCAAAGTCAAGTTCATCAATAATATATTTCTAAAGGAGTCTGAAACAAATCAATTTACAAAACTGGAGTCATATAAACCCATGTTAATCATAGCCATTTGATCTAGGCTGTGTTTATTCTATGGTTACAAAGATAAGACCTGCCCATTAGCTGAGAGGCATATTTAGAAATCCATTTAAAGAGTTTCAATAAAAAAGCATAAGTTATCTTCAGACTTATAAAGGCAGTAATACCATGTCCAAATCTCACCTACTCAAATAAGAAGAAATAAATTATAACAATGAAACCATTAGAATGTGTCTACATATCTTTTTCCTTTCAACTAAAACTTTAAAAAAAATTTTATTAGTTTAGTATTGCTGGAGATATTTTTACCCAGCTTTTGCTTTTCTGAAAAAAATTATTTTGTTTTAATTTGTGAAGAACATTTTTACTGGATAAAAATTCTAGGTTTGTGTTTTCCTTTCTTTTAAGCATATTAGTATTATTCCAATGTTTTTGGCTTGCCAGTTTCTCACAAGAAGTTTGTGATCAATTATTACCTTCGCCCCACTCTATCTAATGAGTCTTTTTCTCTAACTTCTTAACAATTTTTATTAGCAATTTGATTATGACATGCTTCAGTACAGTTGCATTTTTTGGATTCACGCATTTATGCTATGCTTTTCATTATATTAGGTGAATTTTCAGCCATGATTTCTCCACGTACTGTTTTTCTGAATTCCTCCCTATCTCCCAAGTATGTTAAAATGCTTGATACTGTCATTTAGATCATTGAAGCTTTTAAATTTTTTTCAGTCTTTTTCCCCTCTGGGCTTTATTTTGGATAGTTTCTATTGCTGTGTCTTTTTCTTCAGCAGTGTCTATCTTTTCTGCTAATAAGATCTTCCAGTGAAATGTTCATTTCAGACATGAAGTTTCTCATCTTCTGGAAGTTTCATTAAGGTGTTTTCTTAGTATTTTTTTCTTTTCATTATGTCCATATTTTTCTTTGCATAATTCCACACATTTACAATAATTAAAGTTCCTGTCTGCAAGCAGCAAAATGGCAGCATACGTCATGTCAGCCCCCTCCCCTAACTAACCAGTTATGTCAGCACCCTCCCCCAATTAACTATATGCTCAGAAAATGTCTCCACAAAACCAGATTCTGGTCCTTGGGATTACAGAATTTGAATGACACACAGTAATAAGAAAGAGAACGTTGAGGGGGGTAGGAAATATGAACTCACACTACCCAAAACAGTGAGACACCTCCACAGAAGGAGAGTAACATGGACCCCAGATCCATAGGCCCCTGGAGCCACCACCCAGCACCAGCTGACTCCCACAGCCCTAGATGGCTGCATGGAGGCTCCCACAAATCTAGCCTCTACCACCCCATCTGGTGCCTGTGGTTCTAGGCCTTCTGTGGGGTTCAGGGGAGCTTCCATAGTAGGGCTCCCTGGGGGCTCCTGGAAAACCAGGCCCAAGGCCATCTCTGGTACTGGTTGGCTCCAAAGGCCTGAGGAGGCTCTCCATGACACCAGGCCCATGGTTCTCAGGCTCTGAATATGTTACAACAAATCTGGCTCCAGTAATCCTAGATAACCCCATGGCACCAAATCTTGGATGGGATCCTGCCAACTCTCAGCTCATCCCTAAGACTACAGTGACCCCACACATCTCTGCCTCAGGTGCTTCCACACAGACTTAAGGCAGGCTTCTGGGAGCCCAAAAGCCCATCTCACCTGTGCACCCAAAGCCCCAGGCAGCTCTAGTTGCCCCAGGCAGTTCCCATGTATGCTGATGATTCCTGCCATAAGCCTCCCAATGGAAAAAATATAAAGGGTCTAAGAATATACAGCTTCTGCTAAGTTGCTGTTTTTCTTTTTCATTTTACCCCAAAGGTTAGATTTCCTTAAAACAGTATTTAAAATAAAGAAGATAATTCCTTTATATTCTTTAATTCAGAATGTGTTTACTAAGCATTTTTCCTAATTTTTATCGATACTTTTGTCATTTATTTTCATAATACTAAGATTCATTTACTTTGTTTTAATATGCCTTAAAACTAAATGGAAGAAATGCCAAATTACTTCAAAATTGAGTTTTTAGTTAAAATTTAATTACACAATATTGTGAATTTACTACAAGTTAAGCTAATGCTTTATTAAGCAATAAACATAATAGGACATTCTTTTAATGTAGGCTAATTTAAATAAATGCCACTCACAGGATTTTTTTTTTTTTTTTTTTTTTTTTTTGTAGAGGCACCTATGCAAGCTAGACTAGCAATAACTCCATGGATCTAATATTGAAAGAAGTCTCTCTTCACAGTGCGATTATAGTATATTTATGAATGCCTACCAGATTCAAATGCACATTTTGCATGGTGCTTTTTTATTATCTATTTCTAAAATATATTTATATACATCCCCTATTTGTGAACTGTAGATGGGGGTGTCTAACAATAATGACTGTAAGGATGGTTTTATTGATGATGAACATAAATCTAAGTCTTTTTTTTAAAGATTTTATTTATTTATTCATGAGAGGCACAGAGAGAGAGAGAGAGAGAGAGAAAGAGAGAGAGAGGGAGAGAGGGAGAGAGGCAGGCAGAGGGCCTCCAGGACCACACCCTGGGCTGCAGGCGGCGCTAAACTGCTGCACCACCGGCGCTGCCCCACAAATCTAAGTCTTATTGGAATATGTGGGAAAATGCAAATAATACTTTATTTTTCTGGTTATGTTAAATTTCCCATTCAGAATCTTATAAGTATAGAACAGCACATCTTCTAACTATTTCTTTTCTTGAACTTTTTATGGTGCAATAGTCATTCACAAAATGCAATCTTTTTCAAAGCTGAGAGCACTCTTGACTCCCATACATTGCCATTAATGGGAAGGATGGGTGAAAGACCTGTGGGTAGAGTGTTAACAGCAGAGCCATTTGATCAAGGGGTAACTGTTCCTCACCTAAAACAGCATGAAGCCAACCCAGAAAAGCAAACATCACCATATAGACTGGAGTCAAGAGGAGGCATAACCAGACAAACTCATGGGTATTGCAGGGCAATGGTCTGAAAATTCTTGGAGGACAAGGGTATGACATCTGAGACCATGAGTGTGATGTAGCGACTCTCCCAGGGGTCAGAGGTGATGGTAGAATGAATAGGGAAAGGGAAACCTGCTCCCACCTCACCACGCTCAGGTGCTGAAGCCCAGAGGGTCGTGGTTCATGGTTGGAAGAGCTAATCTGCTAGCCCGCTTACAAGCTTCTGGAGTCCAAGGGTTAGCAGAATTTCATCATACTAGAGACTACAAAATTCACCTGTGTCCATCATGAGTGAGCATCAAAACAAATCAGCATGAATGTACCCTTTTGGTGACCCAATCTCACGTGATCTTGTCAAATAAATACTCTCCTAGTCCTCAGACATTATAAGCATGCCAGGGCTCCTTTGCAGAATCACACAGCTTTTACACAACTTTATAAACAGGAGTGCTGGGACTTCTTGTGGCATTTGGTAGGTACTATGCATGGGAAAGTTCTGAGAGCCCTGAAAGGTGAGATGGGGATGGGGGCCCATACAAAATCTGGTCAGAGCTTAAGGAAACCCTACTCATATGTCACTATTAGCCTCAGCTGTCCTAGGCAATAAGGGAACTTTTTTTTTTTTTTTTTTGAAAAAGTAAAGCAAGGGGCATCCCCTGAGCATGGGACCAGGGACAGGGCTCCTGTCTGCATCTAAGGACAACTTCTTTTACTCTAGTACAGAGTTTCTTAACCCAGACCCATTCATTTGTTAACTGGATAAATCTTTGCTCTGGGGACGATCCCATGCACTGTAGGATGTTTATCAGTATGTTTGACTTCTCTCTACTCAGTAGATGGCAGCCATACCCTTCCTTCCCCAACTGTGACAACCAACATGTTTTCAGATATTACCAAAGGTCTCTGAGGAAGTAAGATCACCCCCAATTGAGAACCACCATTTTTGGGTTTGTTTTGTTCTATTATAAAGTATAAACCTTCTAAGGGTTTCTTTTAGGTATTGAAAGAGTTCTCTCTCTCTCTTTTTTATTGGCCAGAACCTTATTATCTTCCAGCACTATATTAGTTCTGGAAATTGCTTTTCTTAGAATTCTCTGGAATGTTTTTTTCCACTTAAACTCATGGAGTTTCCATATATGCATTTGTAGTTTAGTATTCAGCAGCAGATTGAAGGATGGTCCTGAACAGATTTCTTGAGAAATTTCCTTGTATAGTCTCCTTTTCTCTGTTAATTTACTCTGTACATTTCACCCCCACCCCTTGCTGAATGCTCATTTGTATCTCCTCATTTTCCCCAGATTCTATGAATGTTTCAAGATATCCCTTCTTATCCAGGAATCTCTAGGCAGAAAAGCTCGACAAACATGGGAGCACATCTCATTCTCTCCTGGGTCACGACACAGCCTTGCTAGCTGACCAATTTCTGAAAATAGTTATTCTACTTGCTTTGTCTGGTGTTTTAGTTGTTTACATAAGGAGGGCAAATTCCGTCCCAGTTACTTCTTAATAGCTGGGAGAAGAATCTCTCCCCCAACCTTCTTCTTAAGATAAACTTCTCAACCAGTTTTTTTTTCCATTGTTTATTTCCTCACTTACCACTCTCACCTCAACCCACTCTAATCTTTTTTCTACTTTCATCATTCTGCTGATCGGTTTTGTCTAAGATTATTACATGACGTCTGCATTCCCAAGCCACTTGGTATTTTTTCGTTTCTTAATTTATCTGCCCTCTCAGCAGGGTAAGGCATTTTTGATTACCATCTCTCTCCTTCAAAAAAACAAAAACAAAAATAAAATTGAACAAAAGCAAACTTTTCTTACCTTTGTTTTCAGAGACTGGACTTCCACCTACTTTGTTGGCCATATTTTTTAACCATTTTTGTTTTTCCCATCTAGCTGTTAGAAACTTCATAGCTTAGACCTAGACTCCTCCACTAAGTGCTAGACCAGTAAATTCATTTGCTAACTTGACATTGCCACTAAGAAATCTCAAAGGAATACCAAATGCAGTATGTCAAATACAAAGCACTTCAGTTCAGTTGCTCCAAAACCTGTTCTTCCTGAGTTCCCTATCTCAATAAATGATACCATCATTCTATGCCAAAAAGGACATCCTTGACAACTTCCTCTCCTTCACTAAGTCCTGCCATCCATCACTAAGTCCCATCAATCAATTGAACCTCCTAAATATTCTATAAATTCATCAATTTCTTCCCTTTCCAACCCTAGATCAAATCAGCTTAATATCTCCTAGTCTACTGCATTACTTTACTAAATGATCTTTCTTTATTCTCACTGGCTTCTTTATAACCTCTTTTTTCACCCTGTAGCCACAATGATCTCAAAATTCAAGCTAATTACGACAACTCCCACTTCAATGGGTTGCTTTTTATCTTATTACCTGGTATGTCGTCTGCCTTTGTTTCTGTGACTATAATTACCTAGCAGCATCCTTCATTCTTCTCTATAAGATTCTATTCTCCTTTATTGGATCCCATTCCCTAGGGATATCTTCTCTGGTCTCCACTACAGACAATCAGAAGTCCTGCTGATTTGACTTTCATAATGCTGTTTACGTATGCCCCCTACATGCCCATGTATGTTGGTTAGACTTGGGTTATCTCCCATGTAGACTGATATTTATATACAAGTAGCTGAGCAATTGCTTCTTTTACTTTTACTCTTTCCTTATTTTAACTCATCCTAGATTACAAATCAAATCAATCTTTCTAAAATGTAGCTTCAATATGCCATTTCAACTACTCAAAAAGAAAAAAAAAGAAACAATTGCCCCTGTCATTGAAGAAAATACAGACTCCTCATCCTGATGTTTACGTTTCAAGCAAATGCTACTTCCTTATTTACCCTCAACCCATCATGCATGCCCTTTGCTTCCAATTACACTTCTTCCAGGTCTGTGGACACAATCTGCTTCATATGCCATCCTCATCAATCTCAGACTTTAAAGTCCATCTTAAGAAGTGTCAGTAAATCCATTTTATTACAGAACTACAAAGCCTACATGGCAAAATAATATCCTCCTTTATTAGTCTAAGCACTTTCTTTGAGGCAGTACTTGTAATACTTGTATTGAGTTATTATATAATTAACTATCTTCCTAACTAAACGGCAAAGTTTTGAAGGCTGAAACTAATATTTACTCATCTTTGTATTTCAATTCAGCTCAATAACTGCTATAAAATAGATTTTAAAAAATCTCAAAAATGATTTAGTTGTGTAACTGGTCAATCACTCAATTCTACTCTTGAAACCAATATTACACTATTATATGTTAACTAAGTAGAATTTAAATAAAAACTTTGAACTATGAACTTAGGTATTTCACAGTCAATAAACAGATAGCAAGAGAAAAAAATAAAATATGAACTTAGTTATGGTATTGGGTATAGTATTTTGGCTTACTTCTAGTCTCTTATGCTTATAATTGGATAGCTAAAAACTGACCCTTTTGCTGCTATATAACTAAGAAAGTATGATAAGATATTTGATGAGGATTCCACCTCAATTACATGAGAATTCCATGAGATTCTTTTTAAAAATTATAATTATTACAGTAAGATATTCTCTCATTTAACCTTAACAATAACCTAATGAAAAGAAGCATTATTATCTCTACTACAAATGAGGAACCTGAGGTGAGAGACATTAAGGAACTAATATATGGTCACAGGATTACTAAGCAGTGAATTCAGGATTTGAACCCATTTTTATATTACTGCATTTACTTTAAATCTATATGACTTCTCTCCATATTAACTTACTTCGAATGAATAACATTTTCCAATTGTAAAATAAATCCACCCACAGAACTATTTTCTGACCATTGAAATGTTCCTAATTGTATCCTTGTTTGCTTAATTAAATCATAAAGTTAAAGCTACATTAACACATATTTTAAGATCACTAATTAGATAACAAACACATACTCTTATATTTTGATGATTTGATAGTTATTCCATGTCTATACTATAATGTGACTTTTTCCTACTGATATTTATATTATTCACATAAAGATTAAATTATAAATTTTCATTTTGTTTGTTTTAAATACTCTTGCATATTTGTGTTGAGAATACACTAAATTACTGTATGTTCTGTTGTCAATAACCAATTTTCCATTAATTTGGCATTTTTCCCATGATTCTTTGCAAACAAATAAGAAATAAAATTAGTATTGATTTAAAACCAGTAATGACATAAGTTTCAACATAATGTGAACATATGTGACTTCATGAAAATGGACCAATGAGGGATGCCTGGATGGCTAAGCAGTTGAGCATCTGCCTTTGGCTCAGGGCATGATCCTGGAGCCCTGGGATTGAGTCTTGCATTGGGCTCTCTGCATGGAGCCTGCTTCCCACCCCCCCCTTCTTCCTATGTCTCTGCCTCTCTCTGTGCATCTCTCATTAATAAATAAAATCTTAAAAAAAAAAGAAGATGGACCAATGACTAATTGGAATAATTCTTTATGGAGATTGAGAATCACATTGAGGCATCTAGCCCTACTTTGGTAGATATTCATAGAAGCCTTGGTGTACATAGTTTATAGCTTTGTCTTCACATTTCTGGTGATACAGTCCAGGCTCTTAAAATACTATATTTTAGTTCTTCACATATTTGATGTTCTTTTTGTCATGCTAAGCCACACTGAAATAATCTGACAGTTTTCCAGGTTTTAACTCTTCACCTTGACAATCCAGATAGTTGGTATAAATTACAGGTAGGTCTCATTTTGCACAGTTCCATGATAACTTAGATCAATGTGAGGACATGATTCCTATACACATGAGCCTATTAGTGGATTGAAAGGTGGCTCCTCAAAAAGTGTGCTAATGTCTTAATCCCTGGAACCTGTGACTGTTACCTTCTTTGGAAAAAGGGCCTTTGCTGTTATGAATTAAAGATTTTGATATGAGGAGATTATCCTGGATTCTAAATCCAAAGACAAATGTCCTTATAAAAGAAAGGGAAAAAAATAAATTTGAGACAGGTAGAAGACAGAAATCAAGGGGAGCAAGGTGACCATAGAGGCAGGGATTGTGGTGATATGCCTATAAGTCAAGGAAGGCCAACAGCCACCAGAAGCTAGATGAGGGCAAAAAATAGATTCTCCCCCTACAGCCAGA
Source organism: Canis lupus baileyi (assembly GCF_048164855.1). Taxonomy (NCBI): domain Eukaryota; kingdom Metazoa; phylum Chordata; class Mammalia; order Carnivora; family Canidae; genus Canis; species Canis lupus. Next base: position 6,804,156 of record NC_132848.1, on the reverse strand, counting down.
GAGAGTGAGGCCCTGCTGACAGCTTGATTTTGAGCTTTTGGCCTCCAGAACTATGAGAAAATACATTTCTACTAATTAACCCACTAAGTCATTCTTTATGGCAGACACAGGAAACTAATACAAAGAGTTTCATTTACAAGGTACTATGCAAAATCAAGGACTGCCTATATTTGTTATTGTAAAATTTTGTCTTTTACTCTCTTAATCTAGAGACCTCTACGTTAGGTCCATAAACTCTTTTATATAACATTGGATACACGTCTAAATCATTTCAGTCTATGTAATGAAGTTCCATCCTTCACTAAGAAGGTATTTTGGTATTGGTAAGATTCTTCAAAATTTTTTGAGGCAAGCACTTTACAGTTCGCTTGACTATTGTTTGTTTCAATAGAAGACAGGAGGAAAAGTGGTCACAACATCTGAGCACTAAGTCATCCCTCACTGCCAACTTACTGCCTCTAGGCTAAATGCTCCCAATTACTCTAAGCCATTCTAATTGGCAATATTTTCCAAATATTTACTCATTATTCTGCTCTTCTTTTACCAATTGATTGGCTCTTTTGAGAGAGCACTCCCCAATCCATATTCATAGAGAGACAAGCATTTCAGAACTCATTCTAATTGGTATCTTTGGTATGCCCTAAGCTAGTGTTAGTTTTTGTATACTATGTAAATATACCATATGTCATCTAAAAAATTGTTTACTGGTTATGTGGATTGAGCACATTTCTTAGTTTTCCCAGTGCTCACAAAACATAACCACGGAAAAGATGAAACGCCATAAAGATAAAAATGGGAGAGAGATCAGTAGATAAGAGACTTTATCAACTTTTGCACAAATAAATGCAGCCAGAGAGAGGAGGAAAGTTTATTTATTTATTTATTTTTTTTTTTAAATTTTTTTTATTTATTTATGATAGGCACACAGTGAGAGAGAGAGAGGCAGAGACACAGGCAGAGGGAGAAGCAGGCTCCATGCACCGGGAGCCCGACGTGGGATTCGATCCCGGGTCTCCAGGATCGCGCCCTGGGCCAAAGGCAGGCGCCAAACCGCTGCGCCACCCAGGGATCCCAGGAGGAAAGTTTAGAAAGAGAGGAGGAAAGTTTAGAAAGTTTAGGAGAGGAAATTTTATTAGACTCAGTGAATCACAGAGATGTTCTCGTCTCAATGATGGTGCTTAAAACAGAGGGCAGAGAAAGTTAAAGGACAACATGAGGATTGGTTGGAAGTCAATATTTGGGGGAATCACTTCACCTCACTCACCAAATGACAAGACCCAAATGCTTACAGCCCCACTCTGATAAAAATAAAGGAGGCTCTTGAGTCAGAGATGCCAAATAGAGACTAAAGGCAGAATGTGACATATGGAGTTGAAAATAGAGAATGAAGGAAAACTCTTGATGCCAATGGTTGACTTCTAATAGCCACACCTTCAACCCTCAAATGACAAGCACTCTGATATCTACTCTCTCCAAAGTCTGAAAGAAACTGACATTTGAAAAGTTCTCCAGTGAAAAAAGCAAACTTTTCCCAAACATGTTTGATATAGACCTTTCTTCCCTTCCCAGAACTTCTAGTTATTTTTTTTACTGTCTTATTGTTAAATATAATGGATGAGTCAATGATTAATGAAACATTTGCATAAACTCTTGAACATGAGCAAAGGTGATTAAATAAACAAACATATGAACTTGGACAAAACACTGTTACCTGACAGCACAAAAGAAAACTTCCATCTTCTCTATCCTACTAAAATGTAAGAAAACCCACTTCTCATTTGCCTCAGAGGTACGTGAAATACTTGCATACATAGAAAATAATACAGTTCTACTTAAAGTAACAAGAAAGAGCTCTTGGAAGTTTAAATTATAAAGGCTAAAATGAAAAAAAAAATCCAACAGAAAGATTAGATGAAAATTAAAGAAATTTCTTAGAAAATAGAAAAAAATATAGCAATTATGAAAGGAAAAAAAAAAACCTGAAACGAGATTCTATGAGATTCAGTATCAGAAGGATAGGACAGAGAAAATGGAACAAAGGTAATAAGCAAATGTGAAGGCAAATTTTCCAGAAGTGAAAGATGTCAGTCATCTGAATGAATGGACCTATTATTGAAAGTGAAATGAATGAAATATTTCCTCACTATTAAGCACATCAAGGCAAATGAAAATCCTAGGGAAGAAAGCAACATAAAAAAGAGAGTACGAACTTACTATTTTGTTCATGATAATTTAAAGACAGAGTAATACTTTTAAATAAAGTAAATGATATGACAATATTAGGATAAGGAGAGGACGCCTGGGTGGCTTAGTGGTTGAGCGTCTACCTTCAGCTCAGGGCGTGATCCCAGGGTCCTGGGGATCGAGGCCCATGTTGGGCTCCCTGCATGGAGCCTGCTTCTTCCTCTGCCTGTCTCTGCCTCTCTCTCTGCGTCTCTTATGAATAAATAAATAAAATCTTTAAAAAAAGAAGGATAAGGAGAGCTATGGAGGTTAATATGAGCTAAATCATCATCTATAATAATGGAACAGTAAAAAAATAATGCCTAAACTTTATAAATAAAAAAATGACAACTGTATTCTGTAGAAATGTGGAGGAAAGTACCAGGAAAATAAGATAACAAAGTGGAAAGGGATTTCGCTGCATAGCTGATTGGAGAATAATATCTTTGCACTTTACTTCTTTCTGTGCTATTTGGTTTGCTACCTAATATGCATATTATTTTAATTTAAAATCTAACTTAAATATATGGAAGGAAGGAAGCATAAGTAATAGACAGAGATAAGTGGATTATTTTTTTAAAGATTGTATTTATTTATTTATTTATTTATTTATTTATTTATTTATTTATGAGAGAGAGAGAAAGGGAGAGGATAGCAAGAGGAGTGGAGGAGGCAAATGGGGCAGGGAGAGGGAGAAGCACTCTCCCCACTGAGCAGGGAGCCTGACATGGGGGCTCAATTCCAGGACCCCAGGATCACAACCTGAGCCAAAGGCAGACACTTAACCTACTGAGCCACCCTGGTGCCCTGAGAAGTGGATTATATGAATAAAATATAAGCATTCAAAATGTAACTACTGTCTGAGTGACCCCAGATATTTAGATTTCTTATTCCAATACTGCTTCCTTCAGTTTATCATTTGCTCATCAGGAACAAAACCTAGGTGATGAGTCAGAGAGTACAAAGCATTCAGCAGCCAATAGCAGAAAACCAGTCAAGTGTCTTAAATAGTGATTTATTGTTTTCCCATATAACAGGAAAATCTAATTTTTAAAGACATTATACAATTTTTGTAAAGGCATTATGTGAGCGAAGTCACCACTGTTATGATGGTTTTCCACTGGATCTTGAAAACAGATCTTCTAAAGAAAAAAAAAAAAAAGATGCCAACTAAGTTTTACATTAGTTGCCTATCAGACACTTTGGTAACAATTAACATGTCACCTCACTTAGTCTTCCCAATGAATTTATATGAATTTATAGAATATTATTTCTTCATTTCAGAGGTGAAAAACTGAGAGCCAAGCACACTAACACCACACAGTAAGCGATTCAGTCAGTGAGGGAACACAAGACTGTCTTCTAGTAGCTGACCTTTCACAATGATAAGAGCCTGTAGCTCATATTCTGGGAATTATAGGAAGGGTGTTCCTTATGGATGCATAAACTTCCATTTTTCATTCTAAAAAGCAAAAAGGTAGTGCTTGCTGATTCAGCAGTGAGGAGTGTATCCTAATGGTAAATTCAGAGTTGCCTATTTTTCTAGGAGGTCATAACCAAAAAGTAGTAGAAAGTGTTACAAGGAACATCAAAACCGCTAACTCCTGAACATTCTGCTGACACATGATGGGTGGATACTGATAATAAAAGAAAGTGTGAATATTTTTTAAGTAAATGTAAAAGCCTGAGTATAAACAGAGTTTAAATTGAACCTGAAGGTGACATGTTCATCTTCTCTGAGCTTAAGTTCATGATTTTCAGTAGAGGATGGTTTATAAGGTTAAAAAAAAAACCCAGTTATAAATATATAAATAATGAAAACAATTACTATTTAGTGAACACTTACTATGATTAAGCCCTTTTCATTATTCTTCTCGATTAAACTGTTTTGTAACTCAATTAATACTGTTATCTTCATTTTATATGACAGACTGCAAGTTCTTACAGGATAAAGTGGTTAAGATTAGACTTTAGGTCTCTAATGTCAAAGCCATACCCCCAAAGCCTGTGCCTTTTACCCACTTTGCTACATTATGTTAAAAACTTTCACTTTACTAGACCATAGTGGACACTAAGTTTGGAAATATATTGCCAGGATAAGAAGAAATGTCTACTAATTATATGGTTGGGAATAAGAGTAGAGAACAAAAGTAGAAGGCTCTGTGCGCTTTTTCCTTTGAACTTATGCAGCTTCTTGTCACCCCCGAAGAACAGAGTTGAAAACACCTAAAAAACCAGCCAATTAAAGGTAAACATCTCTGTCCCACTTATAGGACTGAAATACACAATATGTCAAATAGGGTTAAAGCCAAGGAAGCTCCTCCTGTTGAGAGAACATCCCAGTAGGTCAGGAAGCAGAGTAAGCCTCCTGCTGAGAGAATATTCCAGTAGGTCTGGGAGCAGAGTAAGCCTCACAGATGGAAAGCAAGGGCTGGATTGAGTTTTCATTGTGAAAATAAAAATAAAAAGAAAAAACAACTTGCAGCTATCACTGGGCTACAGCTTACTTAAAGCCCCCTTCTTGGGGGATGGGAGAAAGCAAACATAGTCCAATAGTCAGAATTTGAGCTAAGCCTCCATGACTGGAGGGATTAGGTCCAGAAAAGTAAAAATTGCTGGACAACAAAGGATGAGCACTGGAGAGAAAAACACACCAACAAATTCTCACCTCAAAACAACCTACAAAGTCATTATTTTGAGAACCATGACAAAAACCAACACTAGAACAATAATTACCAATATCAAAAGTCAGGAGAAGGATTGATCCGGGTAAATGGGGGAAAAAAAAGTTGAGCAATCTGAATGGGACTTAGAAATAAATCTGCCACAGATGGTCTAATAGAAAATATCATAAAGTGAAACAAGAAAATGGTCAGAAATAGAATGAGAACATAATATGAAAAAGAATCAATCACAATTACTAGAAATGAAATAAAAGCTCTATCAATGAAGAGACAAAATTTGACCACAAAGAAGATGCAATTTCAATCTGTCATCACTGTACTCAACAAGACAAAACAAAACAAAATGCCTTAATCTTTGAGTGTTCTGCTTCTTTAGCATTCTAAGTAGCACAGAGGAGGGGCATTTGTTGATAAACCAAATAAGCAGGAACAATCAAGGCCTTCATTCATGCAGAATAATCATGATACTAAATAGAACTAAATAAATAGAACTAATAATAAAGAGAACTAAAATCTGAGTCCCCAAACTTTCTCCTCTTTTCAATTCCCTATAAAACAAGATCAACAAAAAAAATAAAAAAATAAAAAAATAAAAATAAACAAGATCAACGACATGACACACTGGTACTTGTGACTTTCTATGATTAACTGAGAGAGTCACGATTTCTCTGGAAATCTTTTCTCCATATATTTATGGGCTTTTTTCCCTCTTCTTACTTGAAAACACTATTTTTTTTGTGTGTGTGAGATGTTATAAGGAAAAATATGTATTGCCACATTAAAGAAAATAACCTATCCCCCACGCGTGGATGTTCTTATTCTCTCTCTTCCAAAATCTTTGCTGGCGTTTATGAAGATAGGTTTTTAGTAATTGCAACAATGGTAATGGATGAGAAGGAGGGCTTTTGATAATGTTTAGACTGCAGTTCTTTTTCCACCTTTCCTTTCTTGCATTGTGAGTGCCTAAATAGTAAACCCTAGTGAATGTGTCAACATACTTCTTGCAACATTTGAAACTGTTGTAATTATCTATCCCTGAATTAAATATTTTTTGTTTGTGATATAAAACATTTTAATTACAATACAAATTATATGGCACAACCATGTAGCAGTAGACAAAGAACTAATTTGTGTTCTTTCTGTACTTATCATTTGTTGACTAATTAGTTTCTCTATGAGACACCAAGTGACTCTTATAAATACAAACCTCCTGAGGATAACAAAGGTTAATTTTGAAGTGATTACAAATATTCCAATAACGTGATAATTAATAGTTACATTTGTAATGCAGGAGTCCTCTAAAGCACCAACTGGTAACCTCTGTAAATTAGTACAGATCATTGTCATCATTTAGGATGGCTTTGCATCATTCCTTTCAGTCAATTGAGTTTCAGTGTGAAGCAGGATCAAATATATAAACCATCATTATTCTAGAACCATGACCCTATGCGTGTGCATCTATGCACAGCCTGTGTGTGTGTGCTTGGATGTGTGTGTGTGCTTGGATGAGAGAGACACACACATAATGGTGTCTGTGCGTGCTATTAGTTCATTCTCTCAGTCCAAACCTGAGCTATAACTAGACATCTTTTTTTTTTTTTGGTAGTTTTATGGGTTTTTAAAAAAGATTTTATTTATTTCAGAGAGAAAGAGAGAGAGGGTGGGTGGGGGGACGGGTAAAGGGTGCGGGACGGGAAGGGAAAATTTCAACAGACTGTGAGTCCAGTGCTGAGCCCTTCTTGGGTGCCCCAGTTTTATGGTTTTATTAACATAAATACTATGTGTACATGGCCATCTATTTATTTCTTTGCTGTGCAGCCTCTCACTGGGACTGGTGACTCTGATGGCCAGCTGAGCTGCTCTTTCCCCAGCAGTTTTGCAGTTCTTGGAGGAGACATGTGAGCAACTGCTGGACGGTAAGATTTGTTGCACAACAGCACGTAAAGCTCCTTGGCATCGTGGACTAGGAATTTCCGGCAGCCACTGGGCAGCACGGACTTCGTTTCCTTGATGCTCCTATAATCAACCTTGGGCATCAAGATCTGGTCCTTGAATCTTCTGCGCACCCTATGGTCAATGCCTCTGGGTTTCCACCAGTTGCGCATAATTCTGACATATACAACTACCTAGTCATTTTATTGGTATTGCGTGTGGAGTCTTAAAAATATTAAAATATATGAAAACAAAATTGAATGCTATATAAGTGAGGTTAGCCACATTTATTTTTATTCACAGAATACCAATTTTTGATTGCTGTAAATCTTTAATTATTTTCATGCTTGTAAAATTAATCTTAAAAGCAAGGGCTAAATGGGTAGTTCTTTTTGCTTATTTTCACCTGCACGTCTCCTTGTTTGATCAAAATGTGGATATGTCCCTGTGACTAATGTCGTGAATTTAAATACAATCTGCCAATTGTGACTCATAGAAAAGTACTACGCAGAAGATTGTCCCTCCACCACCACAATTTGAAAACAGAAAATTATGCCACTGTCATCTCAAGCATTTTGGATGAATAGGCAAAGTCCAGCCACCTTGACCTCTCTAAAAGCTCTAACCTTTGTGTGCTCCTCTCAGCAAGATCATTGGATTCTGTGTAGAGTCTCCTCACCCCACACCCTGCCTTCAGTTTCCAGAAACTTAGCTGATGTAATTGTAATCTTTACTCAGTTGTTTCCTTTCTCTTGAGGATCACAGTGTGGCACTGCTATTGTTCAATGTCAAAAAAACTGTCATTCCTTTTGGTGTTTATTATTTATGGCCAAAGAGCTTGATTTCCTATTATTTCTTCTTGGTTGGGGGTAGGAGTCAATCTTAAGTTATTAAAATACAGGTGATTGTCATCTGCATATAGACATAGTAGACATGTGAATTAACAAGAATTGGGTTTATGAAAAGCCAAAGGGCCAACAGATATGTTTTTGTGCTGGAAAACTCAGGAATCTTTTTCAAGGTGAGAAATCTAAGAATTATATATATGTTTTCCAAACATCAATGTGCATGCCCTTCCTATTGTCATATACATCTCTTGGTTTCCTCTAACTTAAATGTCTTTTTTCTTTCTTTTTTTTTTTAAAGATTTTTTATTTATTTATTCATGATAGTCACAGAGAGAGAGAGAGAGGCAGAGACACAGGCAGAGGGAGAAGCAGGCTCCATGCACCGGGAGCCCGATGTGGGATTCGATCCCGGGTCTCCAGGATCGCGCCCTGGGCCAAAGGCAGGCGCCAAACCGCTGCGCCACCCAGGGATCCCTCTTTTTTCTTTTATGTAACAGGAATTGAATATTAGGCTATGTCATATATAGAAATATGAATGTCATTTTGACAATTATATATATAATTGAAATATATATTTAATTATGTACATATATAATATAAAATATAAAATATACATCATATATGTGAAAATAACTCACTGTCTCATGATTTTACCTTCCTTTTTTTTTTAGAAATTTACTTTTTATTGGTGTTCAATTTGCCAACATATAGAATAACACCCCAGTGCTCATCCCATCAAGTGCCCACCTCAGTGCCCGTCACCCAGTCACCCCTCCCCCCCACCTCCCCTTCCACCACCCCTAGTTCGTTTCCCAGAGTTAGGAGTCTTTCATGTTCTGTCTCCCTTTCTGATATTTCCCACTCATTTTTTCTCCTTTCCCCTTTATTACCTTCCTTATATGTAGAATGGAGCCCTAATTCCTTTTTCTTATTAGACTGGATACAGTGTGGAGTAAGGCTTAAGTAACATATTTACAGCACTTTGAAAATTGTAAAACCATACATAAATGCAAGGGATCACTTCAGGATTGATTGGGGCTTTAGTGTCTCTTTCTAGCAAGGCAACTGTGGGCCTTGCAATTCTTGCATTAGCAATAAGATTCTTATATATCTGAGACAACCCAAACCCTTATTCCAAAGTACAGCCTCTTCTCCTCTGTCCCCCACCCAAAGCAAATCCACCTTGTCAGAATCCCTTGTGACTCTGATGGTCTGTGGAAGCAAAAGGATCCTCTAGTGACTGTTTAGCTTTAGAATCCCATCACAAGAAAGCAGACGGTCAGCAGACATGCCCACAGTTTGTAGCTCTTTTATTAACAGCAGGCACGTATGCTTTTTGGTGATAACTCCAGTACTTAATTCTCTTTGTGAAAATGCTGTTTATTGTTCGATGTCATAATTCTTCCAACAAGGCAACTCTCATTTCAGATACTTTAAGTGAATGTGTTTTCTGGAGTGTATTCCTGGTTGCCAGGGAGGAGGACGGTGAAAGGAAGAATGGAAAGGTTTTATTTTATGAGAACAGATGAAAGTTATTCTTTCTCTTGTGACTTACAGGTCAGTTAGAAGCAGTGATTATCTCCATTATATTACAGAACAACTCAGAAGTTAATCCTCAATACAAGACGGCCTGAGACAGTTAAAAGTGAGAGTGAAAATACACTTTTTCTCCAAGTGTCTACCAGAGGGCCATTTCCTAACAGGACACAGTAAACGGCCATACGGTACAGTGATTCTTGGCAATAGAAGACACATTTCTTGTAGTTCTCAGGCTTTAAGTATTTTTTCTTTATTCTAAAATGTAGAGAATCTTACAAAATTCCATGGACTGCAGGATCTCAGAGGAGTAGGCTTCAGCAGAGCAAATCATGGGCATTTAATTATTGCCCAGTGTTGACTGTTGCTTCTAATCAGAGCATGAATCACATCATCATTTCTATCACTAATAGAAATCATATTAACATAAACTATCACTGAGTTATTAGAAGTAACCAGTTTATATATAACAAAGGAGTCAATCTATATTAAAAAGTTATACTTTGATAGCTCATAGCCACTGCAATTTAAACTTCTAAAACTCAGAAGACTTTTCCCTCAAACCCTAACAAAACCTTTCTGGAATACTCTTAGAGTCCCCATAAAATATTTTACAAATACTTGAAACTGGGTTCATTCAGGTTCATCATCCCTGGCCTTCATCCCTGGAGAACTTCATGATGTCACTATGACTGGTTCCCGCAGAAGGACTGGTGTCCTGTCATGTCCCATGCCAGTGATGTGGTCCTGCCTTGGAGTATTTCTCTTCTGGGGTTACTGTGAGCCCTCGGTGTGCCCTAGCTTCCCAGAGATCTCTGTTAGATTTATCTCCCTAGTTCCGTGTTTCTCCTAGTCTCTGACTTCACATCAACTATGGGTGTGAAAATAGCTCCCTTGGCTTCTTCACTAACTAGACTATGGTTGACAAAATTCTAAGATGATGCCCCATATATGATCCTCTCCCTTGGAGAATGGGTGGGACCTGAGAATAGGATGCAGTAGTCACTCCCATGATTTGGTTATAAGACAAAGGCAAGGAGATTTTTGCAGCTGTAATTAAGGTCCAAAATCAGTTAACACTGAGTCACTCAAAAGGGAGATTACCCTGAATGGGTCTGACTTAATCAGATAAGCCATTGAAGAGAATTCCAGAAGTCTGAGATTCTCCTACTGCTCTACAAGCCTCCATGGGTTCTACAGCTACAAGAAACTAAACTTTGGCAACAACAATGTGAGCTTAGAAAAAGATCCTGAGCTTCCCAGACCTGGCCAACACCTTGATCTCCATCTTATGAGACCCTGAGTAGAGAAGTCACTTAAGCTGTGCTTGGATTTCTGACTACAGAAACCATGAGATAATTAATGAATGTTGTTTAAGTTTCCATTTTTGTGGTAATTTGTTATGCAGCAATGGAAAACCCCTCTTCATTCACAGAACCTAAAAATCAATCAAGGGGGCCATACCTTTTTAATTTCCCGCTTTCTAGACTCCTTTTCAGGTACCTTCACACCACACATACACACATGTGATTTTTCCTTCTTTTGCAGCCCAGAGTGAAACAGTAATGCTCAACAAGCATTATCAAGGATCAATTTGTGCCGAGGACCTAAAGAACCTCCCTCGGGAATCCCTGGGTAGCGCAGCGGTTTGGCGCCTGCCTTTGGCCCAGGACGCGATCCTGGAGACCCGGGATCAAATCCCACGTCGGGCTCCCGGTGCATGGAGCCTGCTTCTCTCTCTGCCTGTGTCTCTGCCTCTCTCTCTCTCTCTCTCTCTCTGATGACTATCATAAATAAATAAAATTAAAAAAAAAAAAAAAAAGAACCTCCCTCTCTCCTATAAATCTTACCCAGACCCATACATGCATGCCTGTAAACACAGGCACACATCCCAAGGTAGACTCAATCTGGCTCATTTTTCACATATCCATAAGGAAACTGAGACCACTTCTATACAACTAAGTGACAATTCTTATGTGCAATGATGTCAACTGGCGTGAATACAGTGGTTATCATAGATCCAGTGTAGCACATAAATACCCATTTAAAATCAAGAGAGAGAGAGCTCCCTAGCTATTCTGAACAAGAGCTAGGGATACTAAGTGCAAGCCACTCATGTTGCCACTTGTCATTCTTATACTCATGGCAGATAATTGCTCCACCATTTTTTCCCCAATAAGCCTCAATAGATGCTCAGTATCTTTCTCAGAATATCACTGTGGTTATTTTCTCCTAATTTAGTAGAAAAGAAATAACATTTATGTAACACTTAGGAATTTCACATGTATACTCATAAAGAAAGAATAGGCATGGATGCCCTGTATTTGCTTACCTCCTGCTGAAACATTTATTGAACACCTAGTATGTGATAATGCCATGTTAGGCACCAATAATGTCATGATGAATAAGCTATCCATAATATTTCCTAGAGGATGCATGTTATTTTATTTGGCCCACATAGGAGTTATTTAGTACTCAAATATATTTTATTTCATTGAGTGTAACTCCTAATATTTATTCTATTAAGAATGTGAATTAATGGGACTCCTTGAGGAATTATGCCCAAATTCCACAGTGTGACTATACATTATCCCTGGTAAACTGTTTGAAAGGGAAACATATGCTGTTTGAAATGAAATGGGTTCTCACATTCAGTGCTCTGAGTGGTTATTATCAGGGATCAACCTTTTGGGCATATATCTTTGGGATAGGTCTCTGGTCTTGTGTCCCCAAAATACAAGGGAGGTATTGAAATATCATTAAAGTAACATTTGATTTCAAATTGACAAAACTGAATCAAAAAGAGGTGAGGTAACCATGCTGATTTCAAACAGCCTGGTTCATATACAGAGCTGGAATCCATGTTCTAAGCTCTACTGAAGAGAAAGAGTTAAATAATACATCTCATCTAGTAAACTGAAATTCAACAACTTCTTAAAATGCCCTCAGTAATACAAATCAAAGCTTGTGAGCCCACTGGCAGGCCTGAGGTGCAAACAAGTGAGAGCAGAAGGGATACCCCTGAAGGAAAGCCTCTGACACTGGAGAGCAAGAAGTAATGCAAGTTGATGGAAAGGAAGGCAAGGACACAGAACAGTAGAGACTATGGTTTAGATCTTCTCATCCTTTGCACTACTGACACTCTGGGCCCCATAATTCTTGGTTGTGGGGAGCTGCCTGTATATTGAGGATGTTTAGCAACATCCTCCTCCTGTACCACTAGATACTAATAATCATCCTCCACAAGTTGTGACAACTATAACTATCTCCAGACATTGCACATGCTCCCTGGGTGGGCAGGGAGAGAAGGTCACCTCTGCCGAGAACACAACTATAGGTGTCTAATGTAGCTAACTAAGGTAGAAATGGATGAATAAGACATTTTGTGATTGTTTTTGGAAATCTTCATTCATTCATTCTTTCCTTGAACAAATATTTGGTGAATGTCTATTATGTGCTACGAGCTGTTTTAAATGACTGGGACTCATCAGTCAACAAAGAGACAAAAATTCCTGCTCTCAGTAGACATAATGATTAAGCAAATTAGAAAGTGAATATTAAAAAGTAAGAGGTGCTAAGGAAAAATAAAGCAGGGTAAGGATGATTAGGAGTTCTAGAGGGGGAGAGGAGTTAACAGTTTTAAATATGGAGGTGATTGGACTATAAGACTGTTAGATTAAAAAATATTTGAAGGAAAGAACTATATTATTTTTCTTCATATCCTTTAAAGAGCTAATAGAGTGGATGATACATAGTAGGGACACAATATATTTATTTATTCATTAAACCATTATTTATTGAATTAATATTTAATCGATTTTCTCAGCACTGAGCTAAACACTGAGGATATGATGAAGAGCACAACAGACGTGGTTTCTTCTCTCAGTGCATCTACATTTATGAGAAAGATATCTCAATAAAACACTAAAAAATAGATATAAACCTTAGCTTGAATAATTCTATAAATAAATGGCATATAAAGTTAAGAGACATATCAGACGGATCTGACCTAATGAATGAGGGAGAGGGTGTGTAAGTAAAAGTTTCCATGAAAATCAGTATCTTAGGTAAGTTTGCAATAGAGAAAGAGGTGCAGACAAAAGTTACCAAAAGATAAGCATATGCAAAGAATCAATGGTAATGGAACTCAGAGAATAAGGGAGGCATCATGGAATAATACGATGAATGAAAGATAAACTTCAGCTGCACAGTGTATATACAGCATGGCACAAATTTACTTCTTTAAGAGAAATAAAAAATCCAACAGCACGCTTTAGGTGGGAGTGGAGATGTGACATAATCAGGAATGCATACTGAAAAAAGGAAATCTAGCTGTAGGTGAATACCTAGTTTGAGGGGTGCAAGATGGTGAGCATGAACAAAAGACACATTTAGGTAGCATGAAGGATTAGAAATCTTTGGGTTAATGAACTGGCAGTTGTGCTGAGGAGAAATAGATGGATTCTAGAGATTTTTAGAAGGCAAAAATAGTAAGCCTTGGTGATCAACTGTGTGTGAAGCTAAGGAGAACAAGATTGAGTGTTGGTCATGAACAAGTATTTTGGTGATTTCATTGAAAAGTACCTGATTTGGAGAAGTTCGTCAACTGAGTTTCAAGCTTACTGACCTTAAGGTGTTTTTGAGACACCTGAAAGAAATGTTCAGGTAGTATTATATGGAACTGGAACTCAAAGGACTGGTATGACTTGGGGTTATCTATTTTGACCCTCAATTCAAAAACTGATAAAGTAGGTGATGGGGAAAATACTATTATCAGTTCCAATAGCCTCACCTTAAGAGGTGCTACAATGGTCCTTTTAAAGAGGAAGCCCAAAGGGCTTCTCACTTCACCTTGAGAAATGTTTGTCTCAGACAAAAACTAGGCCTGTGGCAGTGTCAGGACTAATAGCCTAATATTCTGTTCAAATGTTCTCTCCTTTACCATTGGCTTTGGTAAAGCAAGTGGTAGAGAAGAACCTAGAAGTATGAACCCATGGTCAGCCTTTGTGGTTGGCACTCCTCAGACTGTGAAAGCAAACCCAGTCTTTTTCTGTCAAGCCACAGATAAATGAATCGCTGTCTTTTATCATATATTCAACACCAATTGAAAACCAAATATATAAAAGTATTTAGTTTTGAACTAGAACTCTGTATAATACATGTTCCATTAAGAGTCAACATTATGCATTGCACTGTAGGTAGTGTTTCAGTGTGGTGGTCATTTTTTTAACTCCATTGTTGAATATCTATGTAGTCCTACCCTTCGTCCAGAATGTGAAACTTACTGGGATTTGATAAGCTTGCCAAAACTAATGGAAATGGTGCCAGAGTTGATAGAGAAAAGTTTCACATGTGAAGAAGCTAAATAAGAAAACCAATTTTTTATTTTTTAAAATTTTATTTATTTATTCATGAGAGACAGAGAGAAGCTGAGACATAGGTAGAGGGAGAAGTGGGCTCCCTGTGGGAAGCCCGATGTGGGACTTGATCCCACGTCCCCAGGACCCAGGTGCCACAGAAAACCAATTTTTAAATAGTTCCCAGGAGGTGGTAAGAGAAGAGAATTTATGAAGATACATGGGATCACTTCATTAAAAAAAAAAAAAAGATTAGCAATTACAACAAAGTCACTTATATGTAAAATAATACTTATAGAGGCGTAACAACCTTATGGTAATCTGAATGGCCCAAACCCAAGTTTGAATAAAATGCCGGAGCCTGATATGCAGTGAGCACGGAATTATCCCCGTTTCCCTTATGGTGAAGTCAGTGAATTAAGGAGAGCTCTGAGTCAAGGAAACAAGCCGAATTGTTATATAACTGACAACTTTGACCTCCTCCACACTTGTCTGTGTATGCAGCAACTTTATTTTTTGTGTGTCTTTTTTAAAATGCAGTCATTCTTTTGAAATTCACTTTTGAGGCCTTAACTAAATATAGCCTTGTGATCTAACTTAGCTACTTTGTAATCACAAAATATATTCAACAGTATGCCAAAAGGAATACTGCTCTGTGACAGTCAGGCATACTTTAGCATTTTATGCTTAAAATTTCCCTCCAACTTCAAGTGATTTCTAATAATAATTTATACAGTGCCTCACATTTTTAACATACTTATGTGTATATTATCTATTTTTTATTGAAGACCTTTTTTTTTCATTGTAAAATATATTTTCCCTTATAATTTTTTTATGAGTAGCCTCCACAATGGAGCCCAACATGGGGCTTGAATTCATGACACTGAGATCAAGACTCATGAACCTGAGATCATGACTCAAGCTGGGATCAGGAGTCGGATGCTTAACTGAGCCACCCAGGCACCCCTCTCCAGTAATTTTATGAGTTCAACCAATCCTATGCCAACTTCCAATGGATATTAAGCAGATCTTAGAAATTTGATTAAAAAGTTCTAAAACACGGATAATTGAAAACAAAACAAAGTACAGTGAGAAGAACTTTGCCCTGCCACAAAACCAACTGTTATTTAAACTTAGTTTCTCTGTTAAAACTCTATTTATTCTATTTTTCCATACATAATTTTAAAGCTATTTGACAAACAGTGTGAGAATAGAAAAATAAAGGAGTTCTACGGTGTGGGAGAGAGTCAAGAATGACTTAGGTATAAATGGGGAGTTAGGGTATGAAAATGTCGGCATTTAAAGATCCTTGGGGAAATAATGGACTGTTCTACAGATAAATGATGCTGGGATAATTGGCTATCTATTTGACAAAAAATGCAATTCTGCCTTTAACCAAACCGAATAAATTACAAGTTGATTAGAAATCTAGATTTAATACCATAAAAGGAGAAAATTATCTCTGGTAGTATACCTCACAGAATTGATAAATGTGTTTTCCTCTAGGGAAGGAAACTGCAGGGTTGTAGGGAGGGGTGTCAGGGAATTTAATTGTCACTTTATAGCTTTTCGCATGGTTTAAATTATTTACCATTATTTGTATTGTTAAAACAATAAAATAAATACTCTCAGCAATGCCACTTTGGGAAATTAATCCTATAGAAATAAGACAAGCATAAATAACATGAACCTATACAGGTACCAGAAGAAATTTAATAACCGTAGAAATGGATAGGACTTCCTGAGCGTGCTGTTAATCTCAGAAGTGATATGATATAGGCAGATCTAACTTAATAAGAAGTGTAGTTTTTTTTTTTTTTTTTCTGTTGAAAAACATCATAAGCAAAGCTAAAAGTAGAGCAACTCATTCGAAGAAGACCTCTGCGACTTCAGTGGAGCTCTTTTGCCTTGTCACTTGTTAGGGTACACTGAAGAATCCAGACAATTGATTGAAACTCTGTGCTTTGGGAACCAAATAATGAGGCCATCTCTTCCCACCCAGCATTAGGAGTTCACAGCATTCTTTTTAGGGTGTGGATAACAATGGACGGGTTCCTAACTGCTACAGGGTTCCATGTGTCTTCATTCAAATCTCCAGCTCCCACTGGCTCCCACTGTGGGTGGTGGAACCTAAGGTGTCTCCTCTCTCTGCAGTGCCCACTAGAACTTTCTGTGATGATCCCATATGGTGGTTATTAACTACAAAGGACTTCTGAGCATATGAAATGTGGCCGGTGTAACTGAAGAGCAGAATTTTGAATTCTGTGAGCCTTTATTAAATGACATTTACACTGTCACACCTGACTAGTGGTTACTGTCACCCTACAGTGCAACTCTAGACCAATTGGCAAGAGGCAGGACTGCAGTTGGTGTGTGGTTTGGGAGGACAGATGAGGCCAACTGGAAAATTCTCAAGAAGGGAGATTGCTACCTGTTTAGTCTGCTATGGATAGGTTTGTCCTGATGTGGGAGACAAAAATATAAAATAATTACTACTTAGTAATTGATACCCTTTGTCCAGTACTCAGATAAATGTGTCATGTGAATTAATTAGTCCTTAAAACACCTAAGAGGTAGGAAGTGTTAAAATAATCTTTATTCTAAAACTGAGCCTTTGAGAACCATAGTGACGTACTCAAGATTACACATCACCAAGAGATGAAGCCAGAATTTTATTCCAGGGAGCCCAAGGGATACAGCCCTCCATCTTCCTGCTCTTAACTGCCTCTGCTCTTCCTTACCTCAGCTTGCAAAGGTTTGACTTTGAGATACTGACTTTCGACTCTTTTGTGCATTTCTCAGATGATTTGAGCTGTCTATTCATATTTAAAAGTGAGACCTAGGGATCCCTGGGTGGTGCAGCGGTTTGGCGCCTGCCTTTGGCCCAGGGCGCAATCCTGGAGACCCGGGATCGAATCCCACATTGGGCTCCCGGTGCATGGAGCCTGCTTCTCCCTCTGCCTATGTCTCTGCCTCTCTCTCTCTCCCTCTCTCTGTGACAATCATAAATAAATAAAAATTAAAAAAATTATATATATATTTAAAATAAATAAATAAATAAATAAAAGTGAGACCTACAGAAGCTGACTGAAACATCAGTCCCCTCCCTTTTTGGATTATTTGCTCCTGGGTCTTCCTCCTTTTGTCTTTCTTCATTCTTTCATTTTAAAAGGCCCACCTTGAACATTCTGAGAAACGTTGAAAATATCACTTTATGGAAAAATTAACACCTCAAGTGTGGGTATGGAGTCTGCATTTATGCTACCTACTGATAGTGTGTCTTTAAAGAAAAACTGACACAATGCTCTGGAACCTTCCCAGTGCAATGGAAAGTATAGGAAACAATGAATGAATTAAAAAATAAGTACTTTAATGTTCCAAAATACTGCATCTGGTTAAGCACAGAAACAAAGTGAATATTTTCTTTGTTAACATCTTAACTTGTAAACCCTGTAATCTTGAAGATTTAAATAATAATATGTACTCCTAAAAGAAAGAAAAGAAAAAGAAAACATTAAAGAGCTAAACATTTAACTTCGGGATTTTGAAAGGAAAAATAAAAAACAGCACCATAGTCCTATGAAAGTAAAAGAACAAAAATTAAAATATGGCAAATATTGGTGACAGAAAAATGGATTATAGTACCTGTAAGTTTTTTAAACTGTTTTTTTTTAGAGACTAAGGATACAGATAACACTCTGGAAAACAGTGATAGAAAAAAAGGCAAGACACAATTTAGCAGCAATCATGTTGAAAAATAAAGCAACATTTCAGATAGAATAAAAATTTTAAAATATGTAAGAAATGCTATCAATAATTTGTTTTTAAAAGTTTTTAAAAAATAATTTGAATTCTTAGCCAAAATAGGTATGATGGCTCAACTCCCTGGCAACAGCCATCTCTGAACGTCACCTTCTCTTGTTCTCATTTGACTTGGCTTCATTAATTTCCATAGATATATTGAACTTCAACTATTACCAGTTTTTTTTAAAAAAAATTATTTATTCCTTTTTTTAACTTACAGATTATTTTTTATTTTATTTTGTTTTTATACATAGAGATTTTTTGGTTATTCATTGAAAAATAAATATATAATTTTATAATACTGAAATCTTGCTTTTTAATTGTTGAGGCGTTCCTTTATGGGGGTTAGAACACGATCTCTTTTGGTAAATGTTCTATGTGTGCTTGAAAACAATGTGCGTTATCCGATCGTTGGGTGTAGAATTCTATAAATATTTCCTTAAATGGAACTGGAACTTAATATCTGTATTGTTTATATCTGAGGTTGGCAAACTTTTTCTATAAAGAACCAGACAGTAAGTATTTCTGGCTCTGGGCCCAGTGGTTGTCAACTTTGTCACTGTAATGCTGAAGCATCCACAGACAACATGTGAATGCATGAGAATGGCTGTGTCTCAATAAAGTATTATTTACAAAAATATGTGGCAGGAGCTCTTGGATAATGGTACATAGTTTGCCAAACTCTGATCTAGATTTATTAAAATATCCTGTCAGGTGTTATCTCAATAAAACTGAAAGGATTTTTCAAAAGAATCTCTCCACTCTACCAGCTTTTGCTTAACATATTTTGAGGCTGATTTTTTTTTTGAGGTTGATTTTTTAAGGTGCTTATAGGACTATGGCAGGTATATCTTTCTGTCCTATTGTCCTTTTATAAGCATATAATATCTGTCTTGTCTCATGACATTTTTTTGCCTTACTCTTCTTTCAGATTTTAAGATTTCTATTCTGGTGTCATTTGGTTCATTTTGCCTGTTTCTTTTTTTCCCCTCCATCTCTTTATTATCAGTTGTATTACTATTTCTCACATGTATCTCTTAAAAGCAGCATATGGTTCAATATTTTTTTTATTCTTTCTAGGACCCTCTAGATCTCAATGGATGAGTTTAATTAATAGACACTAATCACTCTAATATTAGCACTTGTTTCTATCATCTTTCTGCAAATTTTCTACATACTGTACTTTTTTGTTATTATTTTTATTTGTCTTCCATTGAATAGATGAAATTGTGTTCTGCTGGCTTAAAATTTTGTACTCTCGGCTTTTATAGTATTTGTCCTTAATTTAAAATACACTGCTTATTGTTTACTGTTATTTACCTTATTTTCCCCCACATCTTCTGGATTTGTTTCCCTTACCTGTGAGCTTCTGTGGGTATCTTCATTGTGAGTATTTATGAGATTAATCCTCTGAAACCACGAATGTTTGGAAATAATTTTATTATGTTCTGCCTTTCAAGCAAAAATTTAGCTGGACATAAAGCTATAGGTTCAAAGTTCTATTTCTTTTATTCTTTAAAACTTATACTCCATGGTCATCTTTCATTCAAAATTACTACCGAGAAACATAATATCAAACATTATGATTAATTGTCCTTTCCAGTGTGTATCTTTTAAATTTTACTGTAATTAAAAATAAAATGAAAGAAAATAAATTTGTTGGAATTAATAATTGCCTCATTTTTCATATGGCTTGTTCTCTAGCTAGTAATAATTTGCCCACATCTTTGCCAGAGATGGTAAGCTCCATATGGACAAGATATATCAGATAATCAGTCCACTTTCCTTCTTAGGGACATCTTTCCTGGAAGCCTATATCCTCTTTTCCTCTCTGGACTGGTTCATCAGTAAGCCTCATGAACAATTCTCATTCTTGTGTTTCTCCTTACTCTTTTAGCCTCACACCTGTGTTTAATCTCTGTATCCTAGATATTGTGTATTTTTTGCTTTACTCACTTATTTTGAGGAACACATTCTCCCCATAATAGAGGTTTGTTGTTTTTTTTCCCCTGAAAATGTAAGGTTGAACATAAAATTAGTGTGCAGGTAGGTATGTGTGTGTATATAAAACAATGTCATATTGATATTTCCAACACATATCTAACACCACCACGGGGCACGTTTTAGCCTTCCCTGTTTCCTTATTTATAACTCTTCTACAGTAATGAGAAACATGACTCTCATTATGCCTCACATTTTTCTTATTTGCTCAAACCTAGAATCTGCATAAAACAGCTTCAAAATTGCTAATCTATATCTCCGCAATAAACAAACCTACCAACTAGAGTACAATATTTGTGTAAAGTTCTTTTTTTATGATTAGCCTTAGAGAATACAGTCAAAACATTGTTTTCAAGATTATTTACATTGATTCTCCTTCTGTCCCTTTGATGAGTTATATTATTCATTTACAGTACAGCCAGGTTCATTTGTTTCTGTTTTTATTCCATTTTGGGCTCTGAACCCCATCCCTATGGGTTTTATATATCTGGAGGTGTAAAACATTAACATATTGTAAGAGTCAGAAATATATACAGAGATTTACTCAGGGTAGTGTCACTATTCCTCCAATGGTTCTATCTCCTCTGTTTTATCCTCCATTTTCTCCACCCATTTCTATGTACACCCCTGAGGGTCCTTATAAACCCTCGCCATATGCATTTTGTTTCCTCAGTTTCTAATTTATCCCTCTTGTGTTTCTACTTGCACACGAGCAGATGCATGTATGTTTTATCATTTTCTCTCATTTATTACATTAGATTTGTTTGCCCTTTGCTTTCCTCATGTAATAATAGAACCTAAAATCACTCCCTGTCAGTTCATACAGCTGCATAGTTCTCCATGATGTATATTTACTGTATTTCTGATCGAGCACTCCCCAATGCACGGGCACTGTCATAGTTGGGCCCAGTACATTACAGTCTCATACAGTGCTATAAAGAATGCACTGTGCACATGTATTTTGAGATAAATTACAAAGCATGGATTATAAGGTATGGGGATTTGTAATTTTGATAGATTCTGCTAAATTGTACTCCAAAAGGTTTGCACCAGTTTGCATTCCCACCAGCAATACACAGGAGTGCTGTTCTCACCCCCCAAAAGCCCAGACACCAGATTGTGCCATCAGATTTTTACTGTTTTTGCCAATTTTTGATATGAGAATCAGACTGAGTGAAGTTTTAGTTCAAATTACGTGTAAGAGCCATTTAATCTGTATTTTATGTTATTTGTAAATATTTTTTCTTTGGATTTTGGCCCTTTTCTCCCTCAATTTTTATTAGCTATTTATACATTAGTTATTAGCCCTTCACCCATATGTTGTAAATATTTTCTCTCCATTTGTCAATTGTCTTATGACTTGGCTTATGTTGCTCCTTTGCCATTCATTTTTGGGGAAAAAATATGTAATTAAATTTATTATCCTTTCCTTATTTTTTTCCTCTAGAGTTCAAGCTATTGTTATAAAGTCTTGCTCTAAATTGAGATTAAACAGAAATCCAACCATGGTGCCTTCTAACATCGCTATTCTTCAGTATGATTTTAAATTCCTAATTCATGTGAGGTTTATTCATATGCATGGAGGAAGGCATATGTTTGATTTTATCTTTTTCCACATGCCCTCCCCCCCGTGACCTCAGCCCCATTTATTATGATATCCATCCATGTTTGCTCAGTGATTTGAGTCACTTTTGACATAATATATTTCCGTTACTTCAGTCTATCTTGGGGCCTTCTCTGCTATTCATGTATTCACTTGCCAGTGACAAGATGTCTTAATTACAGAAGCTTTCTAGTATGTCTTAATGTCTGATAAAACTGATTTCCCTTTTTTGAATATTTCTCTGGATGTTTTTGCTTTTTAAATTATTTACAATATTCAGTCATTCTCTCCAAGAACAGGGGACGTCTTCCTATTGGCTTAAGTCTACTATTGTATCTTTCATGAATGTCGTAACTTTTCTTCACATAAGGTTTTTTCTTTAATGTTTCTTGTTAAGCTAAATATTAACCTAAGTATTTAATATTTTTTGATATTAGAAATAGGGTTTTATTTATCATTATGCCCTACAACTGGGTATTGAGATTTAGAGGTTAACTCTAACTAGTTAGGGCAGAAAGCTCTTTTATTGAGGATCTCAAAATGTCAGTATGTGCACATTTTTTTTCTTAGGTTATTTGGTGTTCTCCAAAAAGCTATTCTCCCATTTTCTGCCAGGAACATATGACATTGGTTCACTGATATTGGTATTCTGATAGTGTAATAGTGAAAGAAGCTGGGCATTGCATCATCAAAAGGCTGAGTTATACTGAATCCTTATCTTTTTAAATTTACTGTCTCATTCATACTGGCAATTATACCAAGTTACGTAAATAAAGAGCACTCTAGAGGATTTTTATATCTTTCCTTCTCCATCTCTTCATTCTTTCCTTTCTCCTCTTCCTTCTCATTCTTATTTTATAAATTTCCAGGAAATTATATGGGGGAAATGTTATTATTAATATTAATATTAATTATATCAATAATATTATTAATTATAATAAATGTTATTATTATTAAATTATTATTTTTTCTTGGAATATCATGTGTTTCCATTCCATGTAGTTAATTTTACACATTAGAAATTTATTTTTCTATTATATCTTAATTAGTGCTTCTTCCATGGTGGTTTTATTTTTTGGTACAACTAGGATTACCAAATGTAGCCAAAAAAGGAAGGGAGGGAGGGAACAAGGAGAGAGGTAGTTCTCTCCTTTTTAAATTGTATTTTATCTGGTAGCTCTAGGTACAACTCTAATTTATAGATTGGTTCTTTCTTTTTATCCTTTATGTTAATCTTTTCTTTTTCTTCTTTCTCTTTATATATTCTGAATTTTCCCAAGTATTTCTTAACATTTATGGGTTTAGTGTTTTGCAGCATCATATCTTTTTACTTACACTATTGCATATTTTAATAATTCATTTGGTTTTTGCGTTCTTTTAAAGAGCAATGTTTTCTATCATTTTAGCATATTTTCCCCTAATTTTTTATGATCTTGTTTATTTAACTATCTTTTGCATTCTATTTGTTATCCCTTTATTGCTTTTGAACCAGACACACAATTTGTAAAGTGTTACTTTATTTCCTGCTATAAATAGTGTGGGTATTCCTTTAAACCCCTGAGTTTTCAGAGTAATGCTTTCTTTTCCTTGTACTTCAGGGCATTTTTGTAAATTATTATTGTTACTATTTTCCAGTTATATATTTATAAATTAAGGGCATTATCCACATGTGGTAAATTTACAGGTGAGTACAATATGTAGAATACTTTTGTTTCCCCTGTCCATTCAAATGAATACAGATTAGTTTTTTTTTTCAAACTAAATTTTGAAGGACAGTACTTTACTTCATTTATGATGATTTTCAGTCACTTATTATGCACAGATTACAAAGAAATATTCTTTTAAAGCTTTTAGAACTTCTGATTATGACAGAATTAAATACAGCCTATAGTTCTTTGAAATTTTTGACACAAAAAATTTATGCCACCCCCATCCAAATCTGAATGATATTCCTGAAACTTTACTGAGTAAAAATACACTAATCAACTATAAATTATAGGAGGGCTTGTGTCACAAATCAGTCTTTTCTTTTCAAAATCATATTGCATTCTTGGGGTTATGATTTTTTTAAGTTTTTATTTAAATTCTAGTTTGTAAGCATACATGTAGTATTAGTTTCACATGTACAGTATAATGATTCAAAACTTCCATACATCACCTGGTGCTCATAACAAGTGCATCCCTTAATCCTCATCACCTATTTCACCTAATCCCCCCCACCCAGCTCCCCTCTGGTAAACCTCAGTTTGTTCTCTATAATTAAGAGTCTGTTTCTTGGTTTGCTTCTCTCTCTCTCTCTCTCCTCTTTGGCCATTTGTTTTATTTCTTAAATTCTACATATGAGCGAAATCATATGGGATTTGTCTTTCTCTGACTTATTTTGCTTAGCAAGATTTCATTCTTTTTTATGGTTGAATAATATTCTATATATCCCATCTTCTTTATCCATTCATCAGTTGATGGATACTTGGGATGTTTCCATACTTTGGCTATTGTAGATAATGCCACTATTAAACATCAGGGTGCATGTATTCCTTTGAATTAGCATTTTTGTATTCTTTGGGTAAATACCTAGTTGTGCAATTGCTAGACTGTAGGGTAGTTCCATTTTTCATTTTTTGAGGAACCACCAGACTGATTTCCAGAGTAGCTGCACAAATTTGCATTTCTATCAACAGTGCAGGAAGGTTTCCTTTTCTCCCCATCCTCACTAACACCCATTGTTTCTTGTGTTGTTGATTTTAACCATTCTGAAAGATGTGAGGTGACATCTTCATTGTACTTCCGATTTGTAGACCTCTGGTGATCAGTGATGCTGAATATCTTTTCATGTGTCTGTTGACCATCCAAATGTCTTTTTCAGAAGAGTATCTATTTATGATTTCTTCCATTTTTTAATTGGAATATTATTTTGGGAATATTAAGTTTTATGAGGTTTTTATGTTTTGGATACTAATCCTTATCATATATGTCATTTGCAAGTATCTTCTCTCATTCCATGAATTGCCATTTAGTTCTGTTGATTCCTTCCTTTACTGTGCAAAAGCTTATTTTGATGAGGTCCCAATAGTTTACTTTTGCTTTTGCTTCCCTTGCATCAGTAAACATATTGAGAAACAAATTGCTATGGCCAATGTCAAAGGAATTATGGAACACCTGGATGGCTTAGTGGTTGAGTGTCTGCCTTTAGCTCAAGGTGTAATCCTGGGGTCCTGGGATCAAATCCCGCATCAAGCTCCCTGCATGGAGCCTGGAGCCTGCTTCTCCCTCTGCTTGTGTCTCTGCATCTCTCTCTGTGTCTCTCATGAATGAATTAATAAACTCTTAAAAATAAAATTCATTGCCTGTGTTCTCCTCTAGAATTTTTATGGTTTTAGATCTCACATTTAGGTCTTTACTTCATTTTTAATTTATTTTTATGTATGGTGTAAGAAATTGGTACAGTTTTTCATTCTTTTGCATGTTGCTATTCAGTTTTCCTAACGCTTTTGTTCAAGAGACTGTCTTTTTCCCATTGGTATTCTTTCCTGCTTTGTCAACGATTAATTGATTATATAGTTGTGGGTTCATTGCTGGGTTTTCTATTCTGTTGCATTGATCTATGTGTCTGTTTTTATGCCAGTACCATACTGTTTGGAGCACTACAGTTTTGTAATATAACTTGAGGCCCGAAGTCTTGCATGGGTGTTTTACTATGCCAAACACTTTTTCCACATCTATTCAGAGGATCATATGGATCTTATCCTTTCTTTTATTAATGTGGTGTACAATATAGATGATTTATGAATATTGAACCACCTTTGCAATCCAGGAAAAAAATCCCACTTGATCGTGATGATTTTTTTAGTGTTTTGTTGGATTTTGTTTGCTAGTATTTTATTGAGAATTTCCACATCCATGTTCATCAGGGATATTGGCCAATAGTCCTCTTTAGTAGATCCTTATCTGGCTTTGATATCAGGTAATGTTGGCCTCCTAGAATGAATTTGGACATTTTCTTTCCTTTTCTATTTTTTGGAATAGTTTGAGAAAAATAGGTATTGATGCTTTAAATGTTTGGTAGTGTTCACCTGGGAAGCCATCTAGTCTGGGCTTCCGTTTGTTGGAATATTTTTGATTACTGATTCAATTTCTTTGCTGGTTATAGGCCTCTTCAAGTTTTCTATTATTTCTTGTTTCACTTTTGGTAATTTATATGTTTCTAAGAATTTATCCACTTCTTCCAGGTTGTCCAATTTTTTGGCATGTAGTTTTTCATAATATTCTCTTATAATTGTTTGTATTTCTCTGGTATTTGTTGTTATTTCTTCTTTCTCCTTTCTCTTTGGTTAAGTGTGGCTAGAGGTTTATCAATTTTGTTGATTTTTTCAAAGAACCAGCCCTTGGTTTCATTGATCTATTTTACTGTTTTTTTTTTTTGTTTTGTTTTGTTTTTTAGTTTCTATATTATTTGTTCCTGCTCTAATCTTTATTTTTTTTTCCCCTTTCTTCTGCTGGCTTTGGGCTTCATTTGTTGTTTTATTTCTAGCCCCTTTTGGTGTAAGGTTAGGTTATTTATTTGAGATTTTTCTTGCTTAAGATTTTATTTATTTATTCATGAGAGACACAGAAAAAGAGAGAGATACAGAGACATAGGCAGAGGGAGAAGCAGAGAGAGAAGCAGGCTCCACACAGGGAACTTGATGTGGGATTCGATCCTGAAACTCCAGGATCACACCCTGGGCCAAAGGCAGATGCTCAACCACTGAGCCACCCAGATGTCCCATTTTTCTTGCTCTTGAGAGACAAGCCTTTATCCCTCTTAGGACAACCTTTGCTGCATCCCAAAGGTTTTGGACCACTGTGTTTTCATTTTCATTTGTTTCCACATTTTTTTTTATTGTCTTCTTTGATTTCCTGGTTGATCCAATCATTGTTTATTGTCATGTTTAAACTCCATGTATTTGTGGTCTTCCCAAATTTTTTCTTGCAGTTGACTTCTAGTTTCTAGTGTTGTGGTCAGAAAAGGAACATGATATTTCATTCTTTTTGTAGTTGTTGAGGCCTGTTTTGTGACCTAATATGTGATCTTTTCTGGAGAGTGTCCCATGTACACTTGAACAGAATGTGTATTCTGTTTTAGGATTGGAATGTTCTGAATATATCTTTTAAGTATTTGGTCCAGTGTGTCATTCAAAGCCACTGTTTCCTTGTTGATTTTCAGCTTAGGTTATATGCCCATTGCTATAAGTGGGGTGTTAAAGTCCCCTACTATTATTATTATTATTAATTGGTTCCTCTATGTTTATTATTGTCTTATATGTTGGTGCACTCCCATATTAGGTGCATAAATATTCACAATTGTTATATCTTCTCATTGGGTTGTCCCCTTTATGATTATATAATGCCCTTCTTTCTCTCTTTCTTACGGTGTTTGTTTTAAATTCTAGTTTGTCTGATGTAAGTGTTGCTATTCCGGCTTTCTTTTGACATCCATTTGTGTGATAAATATTTCTCCACCCCCTCACTTTCAACCTGCAGGTGTCTTTAGGTCTAAAATTAGTCTCCTATAGGCAGCATATAGGTAGGTCAGAAATAACAGAGGCAAGAGGTTGTAAGACAAAATTATCATTTAGAAAATTGTTCACAATGAATCAACCCAGGATGTCATGGCTTTATTTTTTTAATATTTTTAATATTTTTAAAATT
Organism: Canis lupus baileyi; assembly: GCF_048164855.1. Classification (NCBI taxonomy): domain Eukaryota; kingdom Metazoa; phylum Chordata; class Mammalia; order Carnivora; family Canidae; genus Canis; species Canis lupus. Next base: position 6,776,480 of record NC_132848.1, on the reverse strand, counting down.
TGAAAAACTATTCCTTTTATGTGTTTTGTCTTATTTTTACTATTATAGAGAATAGTTCAAAGAACACACAAAATCATTTTTTACAAAATATTATTCTGTAGTTAAATATTAAAGTTACATTTGTAAATGTGGTACCATATATATCCTTGAAAAATTCATCATTATTTCTCTATTTGGTGATAAGGTAAGCTTTTCAGAATTCATGGTACAGTTGCCAATTTGAAAAAAAAGAGAGATCCCAATATCTGTTATATATATTTTGAAGTCTTCACTTGCTTTAACACACATCAAAAGTAATTAATTTTTAGTTACTTTATTTTTTACAGAATGAATGTTTTCATTATAGCATTCATACTAGATTTAAATTAGCTAGTTTAATTTAAATTAATTTAATAACAGAGGTATATAGTTCTCTAATTACCCTCCATAGGTTGGAAACAACCAGAGCCAGGACAGGCAGAGAAAGTACTGGTTTTGTAAAGGTGTATTTGGACGAACTAAAGGGAATGTACATAGTAATTAGCAAGATAGGAGGAAAAAACCACCAAGGGCCATGACTACACCTAAAGTGGCCATGTAAGTAAGTGTCTGTTTGATCCCTGGAAGATATGATCAAGTAACAGTAAGAGGCAAGAAAGAAATACCCTAGGGAAGAAAGAGAGTAGAGGCATTTTGTGTTGTCAGTACTGTGTTCCATATGGGTAGGCAGGATCCCTATTAAATCCTGGCATAGGGAAAACAATATGGCCTCACTAGGGATATGGCTTTTATAAACATAAATGGGAAAGGATTGGCTGATCATCTTATAATAAGAGGCAGTCAGATAACTGTTTTAATTATCAGAAGCTAGACATGACTTCTCATCAGTAGGTTTCAAGACTTTTAAAGAACTGTTGCTCAATCTGTTTAGAACTCTTAACTTAGGAAAAGCGAATTTATCCAGTTAGTACAGTCAAAAAGGTTCAACTCAGGGTGAATTTTGCTCCATAAGGCAAATTTGGCCATGGGGGAAACTCTCATATGGTCAGGGATACAGTCAAATCCCCTGGCTTATTTGGCTCAGGTACTTCCTGCACTTTATATCTTAAATTGTCAAATCTCCGAACACCTGCTGTATATTTAATGGAACCCATGTGACCACAGAACATCCTTAAAGTAGGTTTTAAAAAATTAATATGCTGCAATGAAGATGAATTTTTTTTCTTCACATATTATTAGATTGTCCTTTTCTTTCTAAGGCTTCTAATTATACTTTTAAGGATCTGTGCCTTGAATTTTTGGAAATGTCTTAATGTAATTACACAAAATTTGAGTTTTATATACTATATTTTAACCATAAATAGCTCTCTTATAGTAAATATTGAGTGTTGAGAATATTAGAACCTGAAAAATGTGTTAAGTAGATAATTTATTGTGTTGCAATGACTTAATAACAACACAAATTTATCTATGTGAAAGTTTACAATTGACTTTTATTCTTAAACATTCTATAAAAATGTTTGGACTCAGATGCTTTTCTTTGGTATTTATGAAATTATCTTGGTAATAGTGGATAAGTGATAAAAGTGGACGATATTTTTGCAAGTTAAGGAGATGAATATGTAAAGTTGTTGTTGTTATTGTTGTTCGATTCTTCTTCATTTTTTGGGGAGAGGGGGGTATGTCTCTCATTGCAACCAGGAGTTAGATAATGCATAGGTCTTCTCTAGACCATTAGTTATGAGGAGACTTTGGTGGATGACTATTTTCAATTAATCAAAGATAAAGGATGGGCAGCCTGGGTGGCTCAGTGGTTTAGCACCTCCTTCAGCCCAGGGCGTGATCCTGGAGACCCGGGATCGAGTCCCACGTGGGTGCTCCCTGCATGGAGCCTGCTTCTCCCTCTGCCTGTGTCTCTACCTCTCTGTGTGTCTCTCATTAATAAGTAAATAAAATCTTTTTTAAAAAAAGATAAAGGAATTTTTTTTTTTTTTTACATTTTGGGAATGCTCCAAAAATAAACATACTTCTCCTGACAATTAGGTTTATATGGACAAATAAAAACTAAATAAGCCCCCCAAATCTAATTTTATCCAGAAGTTTCAACTTTTAACTTTTACCAGAAGTATTAATTAGCTAAACTAATTATATTTTTTCATTTTGTCTTATTTTCCCTGCCCCCACTCTGGGAAATTTTACAGTAACTAGAAAAGTGGCTATGTAACAGAAATAAAAAGGATAACTCGATACATGTGTTCAAGAATAAAAGTATGCTTTAGTTAATACATGTAGCAGTTTGTTTAGAAAATATGTCTTTGTTCAAACCACTCTAACTTTAAATATCAGATTTTAGAAAAAGAAAGTAAGATTCACTGAGGAATATAGTTAAATATCAGGAATTTACAATAGTTTCCTTTTCTTCTCTTTTTCATCTGCATTCTGGTAGTGGCAATTCAGTGTATGTGAGTGAGAAAAACAGTTAAAGTAGCCTTTCACTTATATGCAGGGATCTGCTATGGTTGTCAGTGGGTCTGTGGTTAGGACACATGAGGAATACTCTTAGCTTTGGTCTGTGCCCTCCCAAAATAAATTGCATGTAGAAGAATTTTTGTTTTTGTTACTGTTAGTGATGGTTTTAGAAACATGGCAAAATGAAACAAGTCATTTAATGCTAGACTGGAGTGCTTTGAATCATAATTTTATTGTAATGGAATGAAAGGGATAATAAATATTTGATTAAAAACATTTACACTTAAGATACAGGATTGTTGTTTCATTAGTGTTGACAGGCAAATTAATTCTTAGTTACGTATAATGGCAGGGACTAGTTTAGTCAGGCCAGAGTACCAAATCAAGTGCCTGGGTTTCATAGCATCTTTAACAGCTACTGCCTCTTTGAAACTATGATTAGAAAAATGCAAAACTATTACACCATCTACTAAAAAAAAAAACTAAAATGAAGGCTCCTTCAAGAGTGAAATGTTATCATCATCAGTTTAAACAGAGAAGGCTTGATTATTTATAGCCAGAAATGCAGAAATTTTGATCTACTCTGTGTTCTCCTAGACTTTTAAATAAAAACTGTAATAAGCATGGACTAATTTAACTTGGGTGCCAACTAATTTAACTTTCCTAAACTATCCTCTGGAGGAAATTCTAAATAAAAAAAAAAAAAAAAAAAGGAAAGGCCAATAAATAACAAAAATGATGAGAAAAAGGAGAACCAAGGGGCCTAGATCATTTACAAAATCTACAACCTGGCAAACCCTAAGTAAGAGAATTGAAGATTTTATGTTTCAAGCAGAGTAAAGAAGAAAAAAAATTTTAAGTTAACAGCAAAACCTTCACAATGAAGGGGGTCCAGGAAACTCGGAAGAGATTTGAGAGCTAGGTCACTGTGGGAGAGAGTTCATGTAAGAAAATGTTTGGAGCAGAGGCTATATAATTATATGTTAATATTCAATAATGCATACAGTAAAAATTTCATATTATTATAGTTACATATAAAATTAATGTTTGTATATATTTTAAATATATGAAAAGTCTTTTTTAAAAAAGAAAAAAATGGACTTGGCTTTAGTTTTGTGGGATCACAAATACTGGAGATGACTTTGAGGCAATTCTGGGTTAAATTGCTGATGCAAAAGACTCAGTGACACCCAAATGGTTGTTCTTTAAAATAAATATCATGTAAGTTTCCTCTTATGGCACCTTTAATATGCATCCGATGACTAAATAAGGCATAAAGGACTAATTTTGATTTGGCCTAGACTGTGAGTTTCACAAGTTCAAATAACTCGTCCCTTATTTCAATGTATTGTAGGAGCAAAGGGAAAAAATATATTCACATATTAAAATCATCTGTGGACTCTTACCCTCTACTCACTCTCCCCACCACTCAATTCAGTCTCTCAAATAAATAAAAATCTTAAAAAAAATCATCTGTGGAGATGCAACAATCTCTCACAATGTCCCATCAATGAAATCAAAATCTCTGGTAGTGGGACCAGTGAGTATTTTCCTCTGTTGTATAACCTCATCAAAACTGTCTACGTTATTGTACAGATTATTATGCCCTTATACCCTCCTCACAGGCAAAATAACAGAACTCATCAGTTCCACTCCAGAAACTCTTCCACATGTCTCATCCACCCCAGAAACTCTTCCACATGTCTCATCTCATCATCACAATCCTTTGTACTCCACCAAAGTAGCCACTACTTGACTTGTATACTAATCACTTCTTTGGATTTCTTTATACTTTTATCACCCAAGACTGCATTCTGGACACTATAAGTTGGTCTTGCTCATTTTAAAATAATTCTTTTTTAAAAAAAGCCTTTATTCTTTCTCTTCTTTACAATTTACCTCTGAAGAACCTAAGCTCCTAGAGAATGAAAAATATTCTAATTCAATCATTTCTCTTTATCTAGTACTAGGATGTCCAGTAATTAAGTTCACATAGGAAATGTAAAATAAATCCTGGATTCCTTCTCTTCTTTGACCAGTTTTCAAGATAAAGAATTGTTTCCTCATCATCTTCCATCCTCCTTAAATTAATTTTAGGTACTCACAGGTGATATAAGCATATTTGTTAGGTTGCAATAGATTCTATTTCCTATAAGAAGTTGTCCAAATTTTTCCATCTTCAGGAAGGAGGAGCTTCTTCAGATTTGACTCTAGAGTCCTTCTGACCTGACTTGAGCTTTGATTACTTCCTTGAAATTTGATATAATATGTTCTAGGCTCATCTGGTGCATTTTCTGACTTAGGCCTAGAAGGAGATGTTTTTCCAAGGCCTGGTTTATTTGTGTTTTTTTTTTTTTTTTTTCTGGCCTGGTTTATTTGTACTACTCTTTTCAGAACACAATCTATACACCAGGGATGCTCAATGTACCTGGCTGGTCACTGCTTCTAGCCCTCTTCAGTGGACAGAGCTAGGAAATACAGATATAGGTATCATTTATATATATATATATATATATATATATATATATATATATATATAATAACAAATAAATATTTTTATAATAAATAAATTTATTTTTATTTAAAATAATATAAATTTTATATATTATTTTATATTATATATATTCTTATATCACAATATTTTATATTATAAAATAATAAATAAATATATTTAATTTTTATAAAATATATTTTTATATTAAATAATATATATATATTTATAAAATACTCCATCCTCTCAGAATGATTCTCCTAACTCAGATTGTGTAATAGGTCATTTATTATTTACCCTCTTTTATATATGTATCTTCTTTCTTTCAAACCAAGAATCATCATTCCTCAGGGCCTCAGAGACATAAATTTAGAATAACTGTTCATTTACTTTATCCTACCTTGTAATCACAATAGTCTTAGAATAGAAATAAAATAATACCACCATAAACACAATCCATTCTGTGTACATATTAGCCCCTATACACTACGCTTTCTCCTTTTCAATCTTTTTAATTTTAGTTTTCCAAATAACTATAGGTCTAATTCCATATGTCTGTCTACTCATTTGACTGCCTAAAGCTTTTTCTCTAGTAGGTTCTCCACGGAGCTCTCATAGGAACAATATCCTCTGAGTTCTTACTGTTGATAATAGTTTATCTATACCTTATATACTTGAGAATCAGTCTCTCTGAATACAAAATTTTTAGCTCACATTTAATTTGAGTTTTTTGAATATCTTAGTCCATTTTCTTCTGGCAAAAAAGCACTATGGTTGAAAAGTATGATAATAATCTCACTTGCTGAAGTTAATAGCTTTAAATGCAGAGAGGTCAGCAAACAGCAAGAGCTTTAGTCTTTGTACAGGGCTATTAATATAGAAACTTGACCTACTATTTTGAATACCTGCAGTGAACTGTGCGGTTTCTGTATGATATCTTAATATTATATTCCCACACTTCCAAGGTGTCCGTATTAAGTCAATTTGATAAAAGAGGCCTTTGATGCTCATGTAAACGCTTTATCATAAAACTGGGGAATTGGAATTCAAACACACATCTGCTTCACACTAATGCCAAGATCAGTCTACCAGGCTATGCTGTTCTTTCGACAGGGTGACTTCAAGTTCTGTTTTGCCTGGAAGAGTCTCAGTCTACGCCTGTTATCTTGAAATAATTTCTAATAGGAGACTCTTTCACTCTAAAATTTCCTTTGGGAAAGAAAATGAGTGGGAAAAATCAGAGGGTGACAGTACATGAGAGACTCCTAACTCTGGGAAATGAACAAGGGGTGGTGGAAAGGGAGGTGGGAGGGGGTTGGGGTGACTGGGGGACGGGTACTCAGGGGGGCTTTTGACGGGATGAGCACTGGGTGTTATGCTATATATTGGCAAATCGAACTCCAATAAAAAATATACAAAAAAAAAATAAAATTTCCTTTGGAAAGGTAAATTATCTATGTAGCCACACTATTTCTTGACCATCTAGGGATGGATTCAATTTTATGTCCTTTAATAAACACATGAGAACACATGAGCTTTTATATTTTCAGTGTCTACTCTTCATCTCTTGCTGTGTTTACAGATTGTGTGGCACTGGCATCCTTTTAGTTGTTGTTGGTATACACTGCTACTGAAAGTTCTTAGGAATTTAAATCTTACAGAACGTAAACGCAAGGAAAAAGAAAGCATTCTCTGCTTGTTTTAGAGGTAAAAACCTTTCTTTTTTTTATGTGGTCCAAGTCCTAGCTTTCTGACTTTCCCTTGTTGGAGGAAACTACTTCTTTTAGGATAGAAAGTATGAGGTTTCTTCTTGGTAAAAACAGAGTGGGAAATACCATTTTGCTGTGATACTAAACACTTTATTATTCATGTCCTCTTTGTGAACACTAAATTCTACTGATATTAATGGTGAAACGTGGTACGGGTTGAGAGTCTGATGACATGTGGTCAATCAATTTAAGTTCCCAAGAAAGAGGTGATAGGTCTATGAGAGTCCTCAAGGGAAGCAAGATACTGCACTAATGGACAGGACCTGGAGACCAGGGAAGAAAATGTCACCTGAGCTCCCACCCTCTGGAAGCTAACAGCAATTTCAGAAACTTATATGCTGCTGTGGCTTTGTGAAATTGCCATACTAAGTAACGAGAAGAAAATCCCTGAGGAGCTGTTTGTAAGACTGATAACATGAGAATTTGTTTGCCAAGAAAGATTCTATCACAAATCCAAATGGGGCCAAATAGACACTGGATACCAGACTCCATTTTCTGAACATAAGCACTCTGCTGGGGATGGGCGGCTTGCGTCCGGGTCTCACTGGGCCATGGGGTTGGTGTTGTGCTTATTTTGGGAAGAATGTACTACTCATTATTATGTACTATTTTCATATTTTTAGAAGGTAAGAGGTTCACATTATATAATTATCTAGTTATTTTAATCTTAAAGTAGTACACACCCATTCAAATAAATTCAGAATAGAAATAGGGTACCTAGGTGGCTCAGTCGGTTAATTATCTGCCTTTGGTTCAAGTCATGATCCATCCCAGGGTCCTGGGATCCAGCCCTGCATCAGGTTCTCTCCTCAGTGGAGAATCCGCTTCTCCCTCTATCCCTTCCCCCACGCTCACTCTCCCTCTCTCATGCGCCCTCTCTCTCTCTCAAGTAAATAAAATCTTAAAAATTTATATTAAAAATTATTTTAAAAATTGAGAAAAAGTACATTTAAAAAAGTGAAACTGACCCAAATCCATCTCCCCAATTGTTAACCAAATTATACAGATGTAACCACTGTTAATGTTTCAAGTGTATCCTTCCAGAGGTTTTCTAAGTATACTTCAGATATTAAAATTTGTAATTAACGTGTTAAAAAATTTTTTTTTCAGCAATTTGCCTCTGGTTTTCTTTTTTTTCCCCAGTAGAAATTATATCAAGAACAACACACCATGTCAGTATTGACACAACTGCTTTGAGGTATTTTTTAAGAGCCACGCATTGTTCTATTATTTGAATATACTAACATATATGTAATGAGAATTACTTAGGTAATTTCCACTTTTTTACTTTTATAAACAGTTCTGTCTTGAATGTCCTGTGTAGTCTCTGTGCACATCAACTTTTATATCTCTGTTAGAGTTGAAAGGTGGTACCCATTCTTGTTTAATTTGCATTTTTAATTATGAATAAGCTAGACCATATTTTCTTGTGTTTATTGTTCTTAGGGTAATGTGGAATAATGGTTGAACATTCAAGCTTTGGAGCTGTGCTGCCTGAATCTCAACTTCACCATAAAATAGTAGCGTGATTGATCCCATCCTAGTAACTTCTCTATGTCAGCTATGTCAGTGAGAGTTGAAATAAATTCTCTTTCCTCAATCTTGAAAAGTTTTCTTGGGTTTATAGTCTCCATAAGCAGGTACTACTATACACATGGGGTCAGAAATATACCTATTCATTTTTTTTCTACCCATTGTCTAAGACTTACATAGCATAGGTCTAGGTATATGACAATGGGTAGTAACCACTCTTCATCTTATATACCAAGGTCATATTTTAACTCTGAGTAATACAGAATTAAAATATCTTAGGATCAAATGTGCTTATACTTAGGAAGATTAAAAAAATAGTTGGCCAAATACACAATTCATGTTTTGATTTATAAACATGTAGCAAATACTACACAAATATAGAAACTTAAATGAATTTATACATAAACATGTATATATACACACAAATTTCTACTTTGCTTTGTTTGAACCATTCTATTGTTGTTAATAATATTGTCTAGTTATGGAATAAGTCTGGTTGCAGATTGCTAAATTTCAAGAAGACTTATGTAAAATTATTTCACTTTATAACATTTTGGGAGGTATACACTATATGTCATCAAGTTAGAGCCTTATTAATGTTTTCTGTTAATTGAAAAATATTTCCTTCTTCACTGCAATGTTACAAATTATTTTTTTTAAAGAATATCCTTTACTTCTAAAAAAAAATACTATCCTTTACTTCTTATCTACTAAAGGGGAACATTATCACCATAAATTTGCTGCAGAAATTAGTAGGCTTATGATGATGTGCCAAGATAGACCTTCTACACTCCTGCTATTACTAACTTCACCTTTGTACATAGTCCACCTACTATGACCTCAATAACTTTTTAATTCCTTTCTTAGGCCCTTACCTCTCCCCTATCAGGATTCCCAATCCTGAAGACACTGCTCTTTACTTTGAGTATTGTTGTGTTTCGTTTTTTTTCTGTCTGATTGGTATTATTACGTACCAGTTACTTTTAGGAGTGTTATGTTTGTTTGATCACTCAAGGTAGAAAGACCAGAGAACACAAAGCTTCCCATTGTAGCCTGTTCTGTCCTCTGATGAAGTAATATTAATAAAAGTTATGACAATTTACCAACAAACAAAACTGTAAAAGTATCGACACTTAGAATGCTATGAGCCATGAAATTACTTGATTCCCCGACTTTGCAAGAATTTTTTAAAAGAAACCATGGTGGAATTTTGTTTATATAATATTAATTTTTAGGCTTCTTACATGCATGATTATCTCTCTCAGATTACTGTCAAGTTCCATGTACGTTTTTTCCTTATTAAAAAAGTGTTTATTGGGGATCCCTGGGTGGCGCCGTGGTTTAGCGCCTGCCTTTGGCCCGGGGCATGATCCTGGAGACCCGGGATCGAATCCCACGTCGGGCTCCCGGTGCATGGACCCTGCTTCTCCCTCTCCCTCTGCCTGTGTCTCTGCCTCTCTCTCTCTCTCTGTGTGACTATCATAAATAAATAAAATTTTAAAAAAATAAAAAATAAAAGTGTTTATTAAAACAAATAAGACTACTAATTAAGATAATTATAATTATAAATGTTAAAAATGGAAAATAAAAACTTTTAAAAAATACAGCGTTGTTGATATTTGGGGGAATATTGCATAATTTAACCTGGTTCTGTTTTTTGAGACTGAATAAAGAAACTCAGACTACATCTTGCTCATCATTGCGTACTGAGTGAACAGAACAGTGCCTGCAATAAATTATGCTTTAAAAATATATAGTAAGTGAGAGAACCTGAATTTTCTCAGATGGCTATAAAGGGTATTCATTTCTATGGCCCTCCATTGGTGCTGCAGAGAAACTTGGTATAAAAATGACCTATGGGAAGCTTTTTAAATAACTCCTCTACTATGCTACCTGACTCATTAATTAATTAATTTATGCACATTCAACAAAAATGTATTTAGTAATGACTGTATCAGGCAACCTAAATCAAAATTTCAAAAAAGCAATTGAAGCACGTAGGTTGCCTAGACTATTCTAAAATATATGTGAAAATGAAAATGGCCAAAATAATTAAGACAATCTTGAAATGTAAAAGTCCCCTTGGAGGACTAACATTCTTAAAAAGACTTATTATAAAGCCACACTGATTAAAAGATTGTATTTTCAACACAAAGATACACAAAGAGACCCATGGAATAGAACAGTTTAGAAATACACCTATACTTACTTGGCTACTTGATTTATGACAAAGGTAGTCAGTGGAGAAGTGGTCTTTTCATTCAGAAAATGGTACCAGATAACTTGGATATTCATATAGGAAAAAAAGGAACCTTAACCCTCTAATATATATAATATCAACTCCATACAGATTATAAAACATAAAATAATATATCCTTTATAAAAAATCTAGCAAATAGTTTTTTAAGATTTTATTTATTTATCTATGTATTGATTTATTTGAGAGAGAATGAGCGAGCACCAGCCAGGGCAGTGGCAGAGGGAAAGGAGGACGGAGGTCCTCTGGGGAGCCCTATGCGGGGCTCAATTCCAGGACTCCATTCCAGGACTCCAGAGATCATGAGCTGAGCTGAAGGCAGATGCTTAACCGACTGAGACACCCAGGTGTCCATAAAAATCTAGAAGATACTTTTATGTCCTTGTAGATAGACAAGGATGGATTGCAGTGTATTTATACAGAGAGACATTTAACAGCAATGCAGAAGAATGAACTCCTGCCGTATGCAACAACATGGATAAGTCTTAGAGATACTGAGCAAAAGAAGCCAGGTACAAAAAAAGTAGATATTTCACTAAACTTACTGTGGTAATAATTTCAAGATATATGTAAGTGAAGTCATTATGCTGTACAACCTAAACTCACACAGTGCTGTATGTCAATTATATTTCAATAAAACAGAAAGGAAAAAAATACAAAAGAAAAAAAGAGTAGATATTTTATACTTCCACTGGCATGGAGCTCAAGAATAGGCAGGATTTATCTGTGAGGACGAAAGTCGGAAGAGTTGTTACCATTAGGGGCTACATGACCGTGGCTTTGGGGGTGTTCATAATATTGTGTCTATCGAGGTGGAGGGTATTACATGGAGCCATCCACTTGGTGAACACGTCCCAAGCAGTGCAGCAGCGTAGACTCATGGTTTGTGCATTTTTCTTTGTGTGTGTTACCAAAAAACAAAAACAAAACAAAAAACCCTCACTTATAGCCTTCTATTTGCAGCTTCTGAGTATGGAATAATTATATTTTATAGATTATATGTATACATTGTATATCATATTTCTAATATGCTATATTAATATATAACAAATATTTAATGTGTATTATGTTAATATATTGCATATTAATAGATGACATTATCATATTAAAGATTTATATATAATTTATTAGTTATATATTTATAGGTCTTATATCCTATATATATTATATATTATTATAATATATATATATAGATCTTATATCTTATTATGCATTTATATATTAATATTATGCTATTAGTGTATATGGTATAATTATATGTATGTAATCTATGTCTGCATCAGAAATGGGAAGCCCCTATCTTCAGGCAAGCATGTGAGAAATGTGTCTGCTGTGTGATCTTGAGTCCTCTTCACAACCAATCCAGACTTGGTGGGAACTATGCACTTTTGTGAAATAAAACAATACAATATTCAGTTCCAAAGACAAATTTACAGTCCTTCCCCTAAACTTCCTCTTTTTAGAGCTATGTTAAACCTAATCCCTTCACTTGTAATTCTAAGGGCCTCACTTTCTTTCGGGTGATGCAGCACTACCTTGCCTGACATGCAGTGAATTTAGTTGTTCTTTTTTTTCCCCTACCTCTTAGTATTTTTTCTCTCCCAAGTCTTACAATTTTGATTGGATGGTTCACACATTGAGGTTTCGAAAACTTGTTGTTTTTGTTGCTGCTGTGAATCAGAGATTTTCCTCAAAGCATTTTTACTCGCTGGCACAATATACTCAGAAATTTTTGTGGTAGGAACTGACTTCACAAGCATAACACTGATATATTCACTTGATGAGCTTGTTGTTGTTCAGGCACAGTTTGGAGGAAATAAACATTTTAGCAAAGGGTTTTAGTATTGGAAAATATCCAATAGTATCTGCTTGTACACTTAGAATGGCTTTAGTATTATCTTATATGCTACTAATAGTTGCTGCAACATGATTCATATGTACCAGTTTCACCAGGACAAGCTTTAGCACTACATAATTATTATACAAAATTTAGCATTTCCCTTAATTTTGACACCTTTGGCTTATCATGCCAAGGCCATTTAGAAATACATACATATGCACATCCAAACATAGCAAAGGAATAATTGTATTACTGATTGTGACTGTCTTTCTACTCAAAAATTTGTTAGATATTTAAAAAAATTGAGAATTGTATTTATGCAAATTCATATTTTCTATTATTTGGATTTAAATGTCATATACATTTGCTTTTCTTGAAGTGAGTGCCAGGAACCCGCACTAACATATTAATTAACTCTGACCAAAGTAACAAAAGGTAAAGGGAAAAAAGTCAAGCAGTTATTTAAACATTAAAAAAAATCTATAAGTTAATTTGCATTTTTATAGAATTGATTATTTAAAACATCAACTGATTGATTATCCACTTGGAAATACCCTACAATCAACAGCTACTGGCTTCTAGTTCATGGCAATTGAGATGAAACTTCAGTCGCAATGGTTTGTCTTCACTGATATCAGTTAACAGATATAAATTATTTTTAAATACCTAATATCTTATTTTCATCAAAATAAAAAGCTTCTGCATAACAAAGGAAATAATAAAACTAAACAGCAGTCTACACAATGAGAGAAGATATTTGCAAATGATGTATCTGGTAAAGGGTTAGCAAATAAAATAATCAATAAATAGACTCTTAACTGTTGAGGACATAGTGATGGTTACCAGAGGGGAGGTGGTGGGAAGATGGGTGAAACAGGTGATGGGGATTGAGGAGGGCACTTGCTGTGATGAGCGCTAGGTGTCCTATGTCAGTGTTCACTTACTATAATATAATATAATTCAGTTAAAATAATGATATTTCAGGCAGCCCCAGTTGCCCAGTGGTTTAGCGCCTGCCTTTGGCCCAGGGCGTGATCCTGGAGACCCTGGATCGAGTTCCACATCAGGCTCCCTGCATGATGCCTGCTTACTCCCACTGCCTGTGTCTCTGCCTCTCTCTCTCTCTCTCTCTCTGTCTCTATGAATAAATAAATAAATAAATCTTTAAAAAAATGATTATTTCCGGAAATACTCAAATCCAAATTGATAAATAGCATTTGGTTCAGAATATAAAGACATTTAGTTTAAATAATTAGTGGTTTTATTTTTAAAAACAGATTATACATTAGAAATATTTATTTCACAAAAAGAAATATTTGGCCAAAATAATTCTACAAAAGTGAAGACTCGGTAACTTCACATAAATTTTCCTAATACACTTTCATGGAAATACTCACATCAAATTTTAAGATCTTTAAGATCCTTGAATTCTTCTAAACCAAATACAGCTAATTAGCTTTGAACCACTGAACTTCCTGAGGGGATTTATTGGAAATGTTATGCTTTTTGCTTTGTCATTAGCATTCCAAATCCCTCAGTTGCCTGAAAAATAAATGTTCTCTACATAGTATAAAAGTTATTTATGTGAATTCTGGACACACTTCAAAAAATGATTAACATATTTAATGTTAAATAAAACAGATTTGTCACATTTTCATCATAACAAGCAGAAACTCCGTTTCAATGGATTTCTATAAATCTTTGAACGCTGAATAACAATTGGCTGAGGGCTAAGGGCTAAGATGAGCAAACAAGCTGAGTAGCTCAAGTGTTGGCTCTTAAATATCTTTCTACCCCGTCTCACAATGCCAAAATGAGAGTTACTCCTGTGCTGCGAACTGTGGGAAAAACTAAATGGTGTTATGATGCTCTGTGTGTGGTCAAAAGCAAGGAAATAGGAAACAAAAATCTGGAAGAACCAAGCACAGTTGACCTCAAAATTGGACTCACAGAAAGAAACAAACTTTCTGATTTTAACTTCTAACCCTAACCACCAAATACAATTCGCTTTCAGATTACCTTAAAAATTCAATGTCCTATTGTAATTATTTGGGGGAAAATACAATTGATCATTATTTATGTTTAAAGGAATCTTCCTGTAAGAATACAAATAATTATAGTCTGAGATGACATCAATCACATATACCTTAGTGCGACTTTAATCAGATACTTTCCTTCTAGACTTGATAACAAGTCCACTATTTGGTTCTAAAGTGGCCATCCTTGGGGGGCTGGGGGGGCAGTGATCTCTATTCCTTTTACTTTCAGTAACACATGGTTTTCTGCTTCAACACCAAAAAATTAGGTTTACATTAGTTATTACTACAGTTAAGCTACATTTTTGAGTTAAAAAGGGTAGTCAAAGCTTTTAGGAAATATTTCAGTTTATATGACCAGCTTTAAAAATATAAATATAAAAATAAAGAATATTTTATAAGATTACCTAGAGTCATAATGTATTTTTAAGGAAGGGGATACCTGTATTGTCAAGAATATAGGTATTTTTTCAAAAGTGCTTTTGGGGGCACATTTACACACAAAAAAATTACATTTTCAAAGATAGGAAAATTATTTTTGTTGGATGGCAGTGAATAGGTTTATCTAATGATTTTGCCCCTATTTTAAAGGGAAGTTTGAAGGAACTGGAAGAGAAAATTTAAATGTTTATGTTTGTTAATTTGCTTACAATTCTTAAGAAGCTTGTGGTAGGCATTAACAAGGCTTTCTAATACTCAATTCTCTATTTCTGGAGGAAGATTACACTTACTCCCACAGCTAGGTGTGCACTATATTTATTTTCAATTCATGTGTTAGAGTTACGTTCCAAAAGAGCAAAGAGAGCAGCTAAAATTACCAGAATTTATTAGTCCAATTCCTTAAACAACAAAATATTGTATCTATAACAATAGGGAAAAATAATGTTCTTACAAAATTTATTTGAAATACAGTAATATAATAGTTACATATTGGCATTATTTTTAAAACCTTTGGAATATTTTATATTCACTGAGTTTCTACACCATCTATTTGACTAAATCTCAAAATGTACTGTAAGCACAATGCAGAAATCACTAGCATGGAGATTTTTGTCACTTAAATGAGAAAGAAACCTCAGGCTATTCACACACTAATGGCTGACCCTAAATTTACATCTAAAATGGAGTTTATGCTTACCTAACATAATTGTTTGGAGGACAAAATAAGATGATAGATACACAATGTCTTGTAAATTAGGAAGCACTAATATACAAAAGTAAGGTCTTGCTTTCATTGCTATTATACAACCTTTTCAAAAAGAATCAAGGTATTAAAAATAATACAACATTGTTAATGCAGTTGAATAGTTTTAAGTTCAACTACGATAAAACTAATCTTTTAGGTATTTTGTAACACTTTAAATTCTACTTCTTTAGATAAATTATGCATAAATTTAGAGAATAATACTCGAGATGAAGATATAAGGCTACCTATCACCACTTTGAGGTAATTTTCAGCTTTTATCAGATTTTTTCCCCATATATGTGATTGTCTGGTTATGATAGAATTCTTATGATTAAATGGGTAGTTAATGAAAACAGTATTTTTCTTACTGAGATCTCCATCCAAAAAATGTCAGCACTTCGAGAAATACAACTTTTTCTTTTTGCTCCTAATTGTGTAGTTGAATAAATTGTGCATGTTGGATCAGACATAGATAAATAATGTCTTTGGTAGTAAGTATATATTTCTAACATACTCACACCATGAATACAAGAACTTGGGGCCCATCACAACACACAATTCTATTCTGATGCCTAAAACCACGTCATTTTTGTTTTGAAAATATTTTTGGTTTCTCTTATTCTCTTTTTCTCATTATCCCTTCTCTTCCTTTTCACTCTGTGGATCAAATAAGTTACTTGAATATTGAGGCATACACCCACACTGACTGTATATTAACTGCTACAAGAGCATGGAATTCTGCTGCTGAAATGTCTTCTCATTTTACCTTTCACTTAGTAGATAGAAAGTCCAACCGTATACTTGATTTGTTTGAGAATTTTACAGTCTCTACAAATCCTTATGCAGTAGGCAAAAAAGTTATCAGAAGCTTCCCCTGTAATAGCAATAATTGCCTTATGTCCAAGAAATTGTATGGAGAAAACTGGGGGAAAATCAAATTCTATTATGAACATACGGAATAGAATGTATACTTTCCATCATTCCCTGTCTCAAGACTTTTTTCCTGCATTACCAAATATTTTCTGAAGAGTGCTTGAAATAATAAATAAGTGGAGTTCTTATGTTACTTCTATAAATATGTAAATGTGATTTTTAATATCTGGGTGTAGATCAGCCTAAATGTATATATACATCTATTTAATAAGCAATAAATGTTGTAGTGTTACATGTGGATTGCATTAAATGGTAAACCCAAAACAATACTGGTAAAGTGTGAAAAGATTAAACGTAGTCTTAGAGGAAATAATTACTTTCCATATTGAGATGGTCTCCTGAAGTCATCCAGCAAGTTGGAACACAAGAACCCGAGTAAGACAATGTCGGAACCGGCTCTTTATCTTTATCACACCATTGTTTCCCAAATTTCTTATAGAAGAAATATATAATCTGTTATGTTAAAAAATCTTAAGCCTGTTCTTTCTGAACAGATCATCTGTTCATTTTGTCAATTTTCCATCCTTTGTAATTGTTACTATTATTATAAATATTAAAAATTAATGGATTTTTTTTATTTATGATATGTCACTGAGACTTATTTTATAACAGGTTCCCCAGATGACTTTATTATCAGCAAGGTTTGGGAACCTCAAACTAAGAAGTCAATGAGTTTATCTCGTAGTTTCACATTGTGCTGCTGTTAGCTAAGAAATTTACCTGTGCGTGGAATACATATTTGAGTTATATGATAACAATACCTGAAAGTCATTCATGTTTTCAATCCTCTAGAAATATGGTATCTAATATAATACATACTACGACCTATTTAGACTTGAAAATGAAGCTGAAATTTGAGGAAAAAAAGTCAGACTACTCATGTTTTTTCTTCTGATGGAAGTCTTAGCTTCTCCTATTCTGCATTCCATTCAGGAGCTCTGTGGTTATCTGACAATCGCAGGTTTTCTGAATTTGTGACATATTCTCTGTGCACGGTTTTGTTTTGCTTTGTTATATTTGGGTACTCCTCTCCCCATCCTCAGACCCTCATAATAACATTACATGTGATTTGGAGCTAGAGTAAGGATCTTATCTGATAGATGCTGTGGTTAATAATACATGGTGATAATTACTCAAAAAATCGTTGTTTGGCCAGTACAAGTTTGAGGGAGATGCTGAGGTGAACAGAGTGAAAGCACAAAAGAAATACTATCAGTCTCAAAGCATCATACAAAATGTTGAGTTAGGGAAACAGGACTTCCACAATAGCTTCTACATTAGCAAATTAAATGCGACTATTTTAACTTAAATTTATTAGCATTTATCAAAATTAAGAGTTTGGTTCCTTGGCCATGCTAATCACATTTGAAGCACTCAGTAGCGTAACATTCAACAGACTAATGACTACCACATGGAACAGCAGTTATAGACCATTTCCATCAATACAGAATGTTCTATTGGACAGGACTGATAGAATCTAACCAATCACACAGAATGGGAAACGGCTAGGATGATAGTCCGCACTAGAACAACTGCCTTTGTCACTGATACATAGTTAACTAGAAAATTTAATCAAATCCTTCTGAAAGCAAATAAGAAATCTAACACTGTTTTATTTATTTTTTTTAACACTGTGTTTTAAAATGAGGATGATGATGATGATATTAATAATGGTAATAATATGATCACTATGTTTCTAAATATTTTTTCAGTGAATGTGTTGCTGAAATGAGCACTATAAATATTTTTTCAGATTTTAATTATATGACTTATCTATACCCTTAAGATGTTTGTTTTGTAATAATCTTTCCATTGCTCTAATGTAATATTTATTTTAGTCTCCATGGCCAGCTGAGTTGGAGAAGTACCCTAAGTAGGATGAACAGTTAGGTTGAACATAAATGTATGCAAAAAGGAAATACACTGCAAATAGTAAGAGTAAGAACACTGGAATAACTATGTTAGCATCAGACAAAATAGACATCAGAGAAAAATAACTACTGGAGATGATGAGAGAAATTACATAATGATGAAGAGGACAGCTTAGGAGGAAAATACATCACTCAAAATTTTCATGCACCTAGAACACAGAGCTTCAACCATGGGACACAAATATTTATAGAATTAAATGGAGAGACAGAGAATTCTATAGTCATAGTTTTAGATTTTAATACTCACTTCAGAGCAATGGATGTAACAACCAAAGAACCAGGAAAGAATGAAAGATGTGAACAACACTATAAACCATCCTGATATAATTGATATTTAGAGAAAAACATACAGAACGAGTGCAGAGCATACATCATTTTCATGTGCATATGGCATTTTCAACATACACTGGCTGAAATACAAGTCTCAATAAATTCAAAAAGGTTAATAAATTACTAAAATAATAAAGAGTTTGTTCTATAATCATGACAGAAATAACAATAAGATTTAGAGGAAAATTCACCCCCAAAAGGATAATTTAAAAACTACTTTTAAATAAGCCATAGCTCAAAGATGAAACTTAAAGGGAAATTTTAAAAAATGTAAAATTAATTATAATTTTAAAAACAGTGTATCAAACTTTGTGTGCACAGTTAAAGCAGTGCTTACAATATAATTTATAGCTTTGGATGCTTTTTTTTTTTCTATTTTTGGATGCTTAACTTAGAAAAGAGAATGGGTGAAGGAAGTCAACAGTACAGTGACAATAGTAACTAGACCTCCTGGGTGATCACTCTGTATTGTATACAAATATAGAATTACTACTATATTGTACACCTGAAACTAGTAAAATGTTATATATCAACTTTATCTCACTATAAATCATCAATCACAGAATAAAATAAAATAAAAAATAAAATAGAATAAAATAAAATATTTTTGATCCTCGGAGTTTTGGAACAATATCAAAGTGTCTCTGCATGACATAGTTTTTAAAAATAAATAATTTGTCATCATAAGTATTACATGCTTTGGGCTTCGGTAGTAAGTCTTCATCAGGAAATAGTAGACACAACTCAATGCTTATAGGAAGGATAACAAATTCTATACTTCAGTATCCTAGATATCCTGTTTTCCACTGAGAAATTAATTTCATATTCTTCCTATTGCAATTATCCTATTTATTTTCTATCATGCGCCTGACAGAAATCAAGAGTCAGTAACAACTTTTAGTTAGCTATGTCTTACATGTACTCAAAAAAACTAGAGAGTACTTTCCCTTGTTGAAGATTTGTTTTCCTTTGAGTTTCTCCTCGCATTCAATAAATAAACGAGGAACTCTAAGCAAACAATATTAGAACTCAGTAATGAGAATCATTTTCAAATTTAAAATGTGGATCCACATATGTTATGCATAGCCATTCATCTCTGCCTGTAAAGAGTCCTTCACTGTTAAAGATCTTATTTTTATTAATTTTTTACAGATTTTATTTATTTATTCATGAGAGACGCAGAGAGAGAGGCAGAGACACAGGCAGAGGGAGAAGCAGGCTCCATGCAGGGAGCCTGATGTGGGACTCGATCCCAGGACCCCGGGATCACTCCCTGAGCAGAAGGCAGATGCTTAACTGCTGAGTCACCCTGGTGCCCCAAGATCTTGCTTTTAAAAACTACATTTGTCATCTGGGCCTTCCTTACTCTTAATGGTATATGGTTTATGCAAATTGTTGTCTTGTTCATTTTCCTAAAATGATGCTCATAACAGTTTGCCTGTTTTTCTTAAGCTTCTTGTTTCTGTTTTTGTTCCCTGATCATCATGGCTGATATTTTCCTGCATTTCTTCTCTGTCTTTACCCTCTTCCAAAATTTAAAGCCTTTGTATTTACAGCTTACGTATCTCCTTTCCCACAATCAAAAAACTGAAATTTTACTCTACTAACAGAACCACTCAGGTGGTTCCCTTCTTCTTCCCTGGTCTTGAAGCAATAAACAACCTGTTTGGGTTTCTTTCTGACCCTTTTCTGTTTAACTCCCACAGTATCCCTCTATTTGTAAATTTCTTTTTAAAGATTCATTTATTTTGAGAGAGGGAGCACCCCTGTGTGTGCAATGCATGGGCTGGCAAGTGGGGTGAGGGACAGATGGAGAGAATCTTCAAGCTGACTCCCTGCTGAGTGAGGAGTCCAAGGGGGGTGGGATGGGGGCTCCATCTCAGGCCCCATGAAATCATGACTTGAGCCAAAACCAAGAGTCAGATGCTTAACTGACTGAGCCACCCAGATGCCCCCTCTATTTACAAACTTAAACTGTACACATGCCATTGGCACTTGTGTGTCTTTTATTAGCCCTTTTTAATAGTTACCCTTTCATTTCTGTTCATCTTCCCCAGAATACCATTTGCTCATGTTCTTAGATAAATAAAATAAAACAAAACGACCTCCTATCCTAATCTCGTTTGCTGATGCTTTTCTTTTGCTAACGTAGGCAGGATCTTGAATGTTGAGTTGGAAGGTGACTGAAATAATTGTATCCTGCCAGCTTATCTTCTAAAACAGGGATGGTGAGGACCAGGGCAGTTAGACAAGTTGCTCAGGACTAGAATTCAAATTCCCCAACCGGTAGATCTAAAATCCTAATTTCCAGAAGCACCAGGACAAAATATATCTCAACAAAATTGACCTCTTGGTTGTAGCACTGATTGGGTAGCCACAGAGCACTCAGTTTACTTCTCTAAATTTCAGTTTCTTTATCTCTTTAATGGGCTTTCTGCCAACCTCACTGGAGTTAATAGATAGCAAGTAAGGTAATGAATGTGAAACTGCTCACATCTAAGGGTTCCATAGTTCAGCCATCAATGGCACTAACTGGCAACAAATGATTTCTGTTAATTATAGCTAAAATCACTTGTCACCTCACTAGTTAAACCTGAAATGATGTTTAAATTGAGTGTACTTGAAAATAGCTAGATTATTAGTTTCTGCTATTGAGCACAAACCACATGTGATCAAGAGATAGAAACCGAGTTTGGAAAACAGAGATCTAGGTTTGTTGGTGATACCGTTTGTTTACATGGCCTGTTCGTGAGGACAGTCTGTGGAATACAGGCCCAGTACGGGTGGTAGGCGTCCGCGATCCTAAGAAGGCGCCTGCAGTATAGATCTACACCAGGGTCAGGCTGGGGCAGAATTACAAAGTCAAGTTATCTGGAGGCAATAGCTGTTATCCTGTGGAAAAGAGTTGTGCAGAGATAAGACGAAGTCTTAGAAATCTCTGTTGATTTTGAAAATGCCCTGGACAATTCTAAGAGTGAATTTGAAAGAAGAGGTACAGTGTGATAAACTGAAGGCAGGGTATTTAGAGCAATGTTAGAATAGCTGAGGCACTTTATGCCAAACTCTGTGTCAAATAACATCTCTAAGAACTAAAGACAAATCAAGCACAGGTCACCTGGACATGAGAGAACAGCTGATATACTGGCAGAGAGCTGACTCCAAAGCCAGGCTAGAAAGAACACTGCTGACCCCAGAAAGGATTAGGGTAACTGCTGGAAGGAGTGCAAGCCTCCTTCTTTCTGTTTTGTTTGTAGTAAAGCCAAAAACTTCACAGTGAAGAACTTCCTGCCAGTAATGTAGAAAGTCTGGTAAGCTTGAGGAAACTCCAGAAGCAGACAGGGGCCAAAGAGGTTTTTCCAGTCTTGGAAGAGCCTGGGTACCAACACTCCTCTCCAAACATAGGCAGAGGTGTGGGGAGGAGAAGCACATGGCAGGAGATTTCAACCAGCATGCCGGTACATGAGGGCTTTGGTTTAGGCAAATACATTTGCTCACATGTTTCACTCAAATTCCACAAAGTTCTTTCAGTAGGATGGAGGCTTGCCCCTTATAATAACATGTTCCTTGTGTCTGGGGTAGGTGTGCAAGAAAGGGGGATGCCACTGGCAGTCAGCCACATAGGAACATAATGCTTGGCATGAATGATTTTTCATCCTGGGAAAAATAATTTACAGCAGATAACTGGGTCTGGCTTCCCGAGGACATAGGCCAAAATATACACCATCATTAGAACTGTAGTGGAATAATATTTTGAAATGTTAATAATAGATACTCATTTTTAGTCTTTCTTTTAGTGTGTAACACTCTACCAATGGAGTCAAAGAGTTCTTTTTGAAAGATGGCATGTGATTATCACAACGTAGGTAAGAAACTATAGAAATTAAGAAAAACCACCAAAAAATATTCAAATTATGGCAAAGTAGTCCTGGGGGCCTAGTATAAACTTAACCCTAATAAATGTGAAGGAATGGCAAAAGGCATAAGGGGTAATTTTCTTGTCCTAAGAAAGATAAAGTCAAGCAGCTAGAAGCAGAAAAATGAGTGGGACAAAGAGAGCATCAGAGTAGCCTCACAACGGGTTCCCTTTTGAGAGATTCATTCCAGTGAATTGTAAAAGGAGCTCCTATGTTTGGGGGGATCTCAGCACAGTGCAGGAGTCTATCCCTGACTTTGCAGACTGTAGCTCAAGGAGACAGTAGAAAGGCCTCCTACCCAGCAAAGCATCTGAATAGTAGAATAAGAATGGTTAGGGGGAAAATTTAAGGACATGGTCCTAAAGGATCTCTCACTGCTCTGACACAAGGATAACTGCTAAATATCTGTGAACCCCCAATTTCAGTATGAAAGTGGCCGAGAGAAGACTGCTGTACATTATAGGAGCCTACGGTTGGGACGAGAAAAAATCTGCCACCTACAGATGTTAAGATTTAGGCGACTTCAGCATATGCTAGCAAGGATGGATGCCAATGATTATGTCATAAAGGTCAAATGCAAACAATTAGGAGGAAAATTATACACCATCTGATTGATAGCAGGGTAAGAGATGCATCTCATCCCAACTTGCACTGTCTGCCCGATAGGTATCCACAGGAATTTGAGCTCCAAGGGGCTGGGGCTCAAATACATGCTGAGGGAAGACGTAACTCCCCACATTTGCTGAGAATGAATTTGGAATTGACTTAAATGTGGTCGAAACAATGCATAACTGCTAATTTCACTGTTTACCTAAAATGAATATGTCAACTTTTCCAACAATAAGAGGTTATTGAAATCCAAAGTTTCAGCTGAGTTATAGAAAAAGAAATACACTTATTGTATACTTGATGTTTTTGGCTAAGATGCCTGGAAAATGTACAGGAAGCCACTGAAGCAAAGATTGGTCTGAACATAAAATGGTACAATGGTTTTGAAAACAGTTGGACAGTTTCTTAAAATGTTAAAATATGCGTCTACTGTATGATATAGCCATTCCTTTTTTTTTTTTTTTTTTTTTTTTTTTTTTTTTTTTTTGATATAGCCATTCCTTTACCCGGTATTTACTCAAGATAAATGAAAACATCTATCTACACAAAGATATTTAAACAAATATTTGTAGAAGCTTTATTCATAAGAGCCAAAATTGGGGAAAAAACTACATAAAAACAGTTGAACAAATAAATATATTGTTACTTTTTAAAAAAGATTTTATTGGGAGATCCCTGGGTGGCTCAGTGGTTTAGCACCTGTCTTCAACCCAGTGCCTGATCCTGGGGTCCCGGGATCGAGTCCCACATCGGACTCCCTGGATGGAGCCTGTTTCTTCCTCTGCCTGTGTCCCTGTCTCTCTCTCTCTCTCTCTCATGAATGAATACATAAAATCTTAAAAAAAAAATAAATAAAAAAGATTTTATTTATTTATTCATGAGAGACAGAGAGAGAAAGGCAGAGGAAGAAGCAGGCTCCCTGCAGGGAGCCTGATGTGGGACTCAATCCTGGGACTCCAGGATCACTCCCTGAGCCAAAGGCAGACACTCAACCTCTGAGCCACCCAGGCGTCCCTGTTATGTTACTTTCATAAATAGAATAGTACTCAGCAATAAAAGTAAACAAATCATTGCTAGATTCAACCTCATAGCTGAATCTCATAATTAGTCTAAAAGAAACAAGATAAAAACTGTACATATTATATGATTCCATTTATTAAACATCTAAATATTGTAAATTAATCTATAGCGACAGAAACCAGATGAGCAGCTGCATAAAGATGGGGGATATTTAATGAGGAGGGGTGATAGGGACAGGAACAAGGAAATGCTTGGGAATGACAGATTTCTTCATTGTCTTTACTATGGTTATGATTTTAAGTTAGTATACATATCTCAAAACTCATCAAATTGTTCACTTTAAATATGGACAGCCTATGCATATCAATTATATCTCAATAAAGCTATCAAAAATACTCATAGAAAAGGCAAAAGTGAAACGGATTTTTTTTTTTTTAAGCATACAAAACATTATGGAAGGCCTTCAAATTGTGTTAAGCAATTCCGATTTTATCCTTGGGGTAGTGATAGAACCACTTAATTGAGAAAGCTGTTTTAGTGTGTAAATGAGCGATGTTAACCCCTCACAGGGAAATGACAGTGAAAATGGAGCAAAGTGAATGTATTTCAGATATTGCTTTCTATAGTATATTATCTTCTCTGTATTTTTTAGAATGTTATCTCCTAAAATTATTTGTTCTTCATTTCCTAGGACACAGGAATTTGTAAGATCAGGTCTCAAATTGTACTCATTGTTAAATGGCAATTAATTTTTCTGGTGGGGAATTGGTACAAAAATTATCTTTGAGTCCTCTGAGTTATTTATTTTGCTATCTTTGACATGCTTCTTCATTATTAATATCTCATGATCTCAATGTCAATATTGATTTAGCCTTATTCTAGAATACTATGTTTATGAGTATCTCTTCTCAGTTATGCTATTTTATAATAATATATACTGACATTCATTCAATACATCTTACACAATTAAGTAACAGATTATGAAAATCCACTATTCAAAACTTACTACCATATTTCATTATATTATTATTCATATATATATATGCCACACACATATAATTTCCATGATATAAAAGTTATTAGCAGGGTTTTTCCTAAGTACTAATGTGCACCAATACTAGCAAGATTGCAATGATTTTTAAAAAAAATATTATAAATATTTACTTCTATTTTCATTACGATTATACTCTGACTAGAATGTTCAGTCGATACATGTTGCCCCAATTTTTCATATACTAACAAATCAAGGAGGTGGAAAATATGCCAAGATATTTTAGACATATCAAATCTAATCAAAAAGAAAAGTGTCCAATAGTCTTTACCTCAACTATACCGTGAGCTTCCCGCAAACATGATAGGAGAAAGAACAGGTTATGAATAAAATATTCTTAAAAATATTTGGAATCTCTTTTGAGTCAAGATTTCAGGTATTAAAAATTGTTTACCGGGAGTTTTTTTCTTATATCAAAGTACAAAGGAAACATGCTCGTGTGTCTTCTTTTTGAAACCCACTGGCATTCCTTATCCTTAACCATAGAAGAAATTTCCCCTTGATTTACAAAATGTTTACCTCAGATCTGAAATATGTTGAAGAATACTTTAAAAGGAAACTTCAAAAAGCATTCTATAGGGTAATATATTAGCACAAAAAGAAAAGGAGGGAAGTTACATTAAAAAAAAAATCGGCCTTCAATCATGTGTTACAAGTGATGAGCATAAGAAATCCTACAGTTCCTGGAACCAGAAGTTCAATATGATTGATAATTCTGATTACTCTAATCAAGACCTTTTGTTAGCTTGATATAAAATAATTTTAAACAGAAAACAATCGGAATGCTATGATTTGCTCTTACACAATGAAAGAGTTGAGCCACACTGAAATGATTTCAGTTGGGTCATTACTTTGATAACAATTTTAAATTGCCTCTGTTGCTGACAAGTTCAAATGAGCCAGTCTGACCAGTTCTTCTCACAGACACTTTTTAATACAATCAAGCATCAGGGTTAGAGTAACATTAAATGGTTCTTATCCCAGCTGTCTACTTAATGATGCTTTAAAAAGCCTAAAGCAGATGATATGATTAGATTTTGTGTAGGTACTATAAAAAGTGAACATATATTTTCCATTGCTTAGAGAGAGAACAAAAGGAAACCTAAAACGTATTTGGATTGATACATGTGTACTATATTTGATTTGGTCAAACTATTTAGGTTTTATACTGATAGTAGTTAGAATTTATTTGCTCTTTAATAGATAATCTTATTTATTATAGAAGAGCTAGAAAATCCATGCTGAGAGCCATTTCCTCCAGATTTTATGTTCTTTTCCCAAAGTGCCATAAACTCATATAGAACCTTGTACGCAACTCATCGTTTGACAAGTCATATATTATAGTGTCTCTTGCCCAAGCTAGTTCATCATATTAATATGTCAGTTTCTTAATTTTGAATAAGTAATAAAGAATCAAGTCTGGGAACAGCATGTGGTATATTAAAAAGATCCCTGAAGCTTAGCAATACAAACTACATTGCCCAAAGTCAAAAAGAAAGTCTTTGCCAAAGCTGAGACATGAACCCAGATCTTTCTGACTCCACGTGTTTAACCTTCAATGTTCTACGGCTTCACGTGTCTGTGGTTGTCTCTTCTACTATACGGCAAAATCTCTCTGAAGTCAGGGTTGGGTGTTTCTACTCTATCCGTCCTCTTAATGGACACAAAATCCACACAGCACAATGCTTACACATTTTTGTACTTTTGCTCTTCTTCCATCTGTGTCTGTGTATTTACTGGCAACAACCACAAACAGCAAAAATAACTATTGCTAAGCATGTCTATATGATAAAACATCCTAGGGTTGAAATCAATGCAACTGGAGAAGTGCAAAGAAGAAAATTTCTATGATTTTCTACTGCCTGAATACATCTTGTTGAATAGCCTACTTTTCATTAACTTTCCATTGCCAACTTGTTTCTCCACTGGGAATGAAAACTGATATGCCAATATGAGTAAAGCTTAAATAATAATTATAATTCTGGTTTATACAACACATTATAATTTATAAAGTGCATTGAAATACATTATCTGTTCTATCCTCAATATCTAAAGGGTATAGGAGGCTATTAATTCTATTCTCGTTTTACAAATATGTAAATCAACTTTCAAGAAGATTAAAAACTTATCAAAGGCTATGTGACTGACGAATGGCAGATCCTGGATGAAATCTTCCAGCTCCCATGTCAGAATTCTTTTAATTTCTTTAATTCTTCAGAGGAAATTAAAGTTAATGATTTTTGATATGATATTAATAATGGATATTATATTGAAGACATTATGAGTTGCCCTAGGTGAAGACATATTACTTTTTATTTAAATATTTTCTGCTTTTTAATAGAAACTCAGTTGAGATGAAGTTGACTCTACTTCCTCATCAAGGCTAAATCCTAATCTTGAATTAGCTTTTGAATTGAATTATGCTTAAAGGTGGCATATAATAAAACTTTGGCAAATAATTCATAAGAAAATTCTATGGTGGATGGGAGGCATCTGATGAATAATTCACTCACACCTAAAATCAGACATACAGAATGAGACAGTGTCTTTAAAATAATGTGTCCACCTTGTGAAGAATTTCCACACTTTGCGAGGATGAAAGGCCATCTGACCATTCAGGATAAAACTTAGGTTTTCATCAGTGTCTTTGAGTCCTCAGAAAAACAAAACCTTATTTCAGGTTCTGTATTGTGAGGTAAGAAACAGTTCTTACTGTTTAAATCAGTTTGTGTCATAATTTCTGTCTAGAAACATCTAAATCGATCAAATCAATTTATTGGGAAAAATAAAAGATGAATGAGCCCTGTGTCCATCCAATAGTTCCTAAAAATAAAGTTTCATTTATTTCACACGCTATTTTACAGAATATATACAAATGTTCAGTAATCTGAATTATTACTTACTGAATGAAACTTTAATGCTATGTCATTGGCATAAGGTTCCATAAATATTCCTATCTTCCCAAGATGGCCATATGGCCACTGTATTTAGTTTGAATTTGGGATTTTAAAGTACAAAACTTAGTGGGATCCAGAAATAAGATCCTAAGGAATTTTAAAAGGATATTTATTATTTATATGATAAAAATATCCATACCTAGCCCATAAAAGACTGAAAATTATTTTCCTCAAAATATAGTTAATTATGAAAATCTGAGAGTTTCCAGAATGGAAAAAAAACCCTCACATCTTAAAAATTACATTTGTTTCAACTCTAGAATTTTTATTTTACAGTTCGAGTTGGTTCAAATATGAAAGAGTTAGTCGTAGTGAAGCCTGCCAGTGACAAGTTGGTTTTTTTTCCTGACGTACTTGGACTAAATTGAGATCAATTAGATTGCTAGTTAAAATATTTTCCCATTGATTTTTAATGTGCGGGACTGTATGTGAAAGCTAAACCTCTATTAAAGGAACTGACAGATGAAGGGGAGTGGGTGGGAAGATAAAAGAAAATTTTCACTGTATGCTGAAGTTTGCATCACAGCGATTACAGAGTGTAGCTTTTAGTTCCACATATATTCTGATACTCTTTAATGCTGCTGGAGAGAAGTACTTTATTTCCCCTGTGACACTTTATATTTTTTGTGCCCCTTGGGTAATTGATAATTTTTACCTTATGCTTTATTTAATAACAGATCAAAATCAGATTTCCAAAGTTTGTAGATATTATGGGGTTTTACCCTATGTTATGGCCATTTCATGCCATTTCATCAATTTACTGTGTTTCCATTTATTCCTCTTCCCTTGTTTTCATTATGATCATTTTGCTAAGATCTTTATCTAGTTCTTTACCCATTCCTTGGTATTTTTTTTATTTGGTTGTTTCTTTTGTGGTGCAGGAGATTTTAGTTTGACATAGTCCCATTTGGCTACTTTTGCTCTAGATCCTTTTGCTTTTGGTATCATAACCAAAAAGCTGTTGCCAAGACCAATGTCAAGAAGCCTTTCCCCATACTTCTCCCCCCATCACCCAAGGAGTTTTATGGTTTCAGGTTCTTATCTTTAGGTCTTTAATCCATTTTGAGTTACTTTTTTTGTGAGTGGTGTAAGGCAGGGATCTAATTTTAATCCTTTGCATGTGATTATTCAGTCTACTCAATATTATTTATTAAAAAAACTATTCTTTCCTCACTGAGTAATCTTGGCTCCCCTTTCAACTATAAGTTTGACTGTATATGCGAGACAATCTATGGAATGGGAGAAAATATTTGGAAACCACCTATCTGGCAGGAAGTTAATATCCAACATACATAAGGAACTTGACTCAGTAGCAAAAATATTAAAAAATGGGCAGAGGGACTGAGCATTTTTCCAGAGACAACATACAAATAACCAACAGATAGAAAAGAATAAAAGATGCTCCACATCACTAATCATCAGGGAAACGGAAACCAAAACCATAATGAGATATCAGTTTACACCTGTTAGAATGGCTCAAGAAATTACAAATAGAACTACCATTTGATTAACAATCCTACTTCTGGGAGTAGACTGAAGGGAAATGAATTCACTATTGCTAAACAGATATTTGCACTCCCCATGTTGTTTGCAACATTGTTCACAATAGCCAAGATATGAAAACAACCTAAGTGTCCATCTATGGATGAATGGGGAAGGAAGGAAGGAAACAATAAAAAAGGGAGGGAGAAGAAAGAAAAGAAAAGAAAAGAAAAGAAAAGAAAAGAAAAGAAAAGAAAAGAAAAGAAAAGAAAAGAAAAGAAAAGAAAAAATAGATGCATACACATATAAATGGAATATTATTCAGCCACAAGAAAGTCTGATATTTGTGACAACAGAGATGATCTTTAAGACATTATCTTGAATGAAATAAATCAGACATAGAAAGAAATACTGGGGCACCTGGGTGGCTCAGCAGTAGAATGTCTGCCTTCAGCTCAGGGCATGATCCTGGGTCCTGGGATCCCTGCATGGAGCCTGCTTTGTATATTTTATTATGTGATCCTATTGAACTCTTACTATTTATAATTATTTTTTAGTTGAATCTCCCAGATTGACAGTTTTGACATATGTCAAAAATAGATCTGATTTATCTACACTGTCAAAACTACTAAAATTTCCTATCTAATATTACTGAACGTCAATTCCAATCTTGTCAATGGAGAGCTGTACTTCCTTTATTAATTACACCTTTTGATCTACAGCATCATTGCCACTTCCTTTCTTCACTGTTCTTGGACATCTGACTAGTGTAGCTGATTCTGTAGATAGAACTCTGTTGGTTGCAAGTAAAAATTAACTGTCCTGACTTAAGCATATAAGAGCTTCTGCTTTTGGCAGTCATTATGCTTTACTGTCGATATCACCCTCCGATTATATTACTTTTCAAAGCCTAAAAGTAGCTTTAAATGGAACCCAGAGACCAATTCGGCCTCTAGTCCTTGCTCACTATAACATAAAGTATGTTTGTTGGTCTAGGATCCTCAGAAGTAAATTCTAGCAAAAAGAATGCAACCCAAGGGTTTCAGGCTTAATCTAGTCTTTTCTGTCTTTCTATCTACCAAAACATTATTGAAGTTATATTATTTTGATATCTTTGTCAATTTCCATAGCTAGTGCAGAGTTTCTTCTATTTTAAAATTTAGTAGGTCATTTCCTTTGGAGGATGATTCTGGGGTAGGAGCAGAGTGGAGAATCAAATATTTATGTGTCTACTTAGGTTACCACGTTTTCCCAGAAATCTTCCTATGCTTTTTGGAAAATAAAAACACTTTTAGCCCTAACGTGTTGATTTCTGATATTTTGAGTGGTTTATTAAAATATAGTTTCCCATTTGCTATTAAATCACTTCATTTATCTTTCTTTTCTATCTATTGAAAATACAGAGGTTTTCAAAAAAAGGTTTATGGTATTTTTTTCTAATGGTATAAGCTTAAATTCTATGTTCTCAGACAAATATCTGAATAGCACTTGCTTTTAGGCATTATTTTCAGAAATTCTCTCATTCAACAATTTGAAAACTTCCCTCAATACAGAGGCGTCTGAATTCTGAAAAAGCTTTTGGTGCATCTTTATACATTAAGTATTGACTTTCCTTGTTTAAAATCAAAGAAAAGTGTATACTTATTAACAAAATAAAAAAAATTTTAACCAAGCAATATAATGATTTTATAGCTCCTTCCACTTGTTTCCAGTGTCTGGTAGACAAAACTATAGTTTTTCACTTTTCATTTGACTTACATCAAAAGGTGATCTTTATAATATATAGTAATTTCAATAAAATTGCTGTGTTGGCTTTTGTATTAGATCCATCATGATCTCATGCATGAAATACTATGCATGAGCTAATCATTCTAAGTGAAACTATGTCACTCCCTACTACAAAGTTCTGAAACATAATAGGAGAAATTTTGTAAGGCAACCCACAAATATGATAAGAAATGGTTTGAATGTCTAAATATGCATATGTGAAATAAAATGACTATAGCATTATGATTTCTTTTCTCACATCTTGAGTTAGAAAAACATGAAGTGGTATCATTTAAGGCATTACTTACATACAATGCATCTGGTCATCACTGCAAAAATATTCCATTCCATTGTTCCCCTCTGGTTTTCTGAAAGAGACAAAGGGAAACGTACCATTGACACTTCCCACAAGGATTGATAGTATCATAGGGAACCTAAAGCACATGCACATACAAACAGATAAGTACATTTTGTAATAAAGGTATAAATACAGATGGATATTGCTTTAACATCTGGAGATGAAAGAAGGATGCCAGTTGAGGAAAGAGAATGTGCTAAAGTACAAACGTAGGAACATGAAACAGGTACTTAAACCCTACTAAAAATTTTGGTTTAATTGGAACACAAGGACAGTGAAGTAGTGATGCCTGAAAGATGGTTGGAGGATGCTCCCAGGAGCCCTTTCATTTGAATTTATCATTTTATTTTGGTTTGCCAACACAGTTCCTCCAGTTCAAAAAATCTCTGTAGTGAAGTTACAAGGTCAAGGTTTTAAGACAGTGACCAGAAAACTTGGAATTAATGTATGTCTTGAAGTAGCTTGCTGTTGATCAAATATGTAAATCAAGTTCCTGTTTATGGGAAATTCTTCTATGTTGTGTGCAGGAGTTAAACCATCATCTATTCAAAAAGACTCACATCAGGGTCTTCAGCTCACTGAATTATCAGAGGTGTTGGAAAGGACTTTTTTTTTCCCTACAATCTTTAGGTTATAAATATCAAGGGTGGGCAGCCCTCGTGGCTCAGCAGTTTAGCACCTGCCTTCAGCCCAGGGTGTGATCCTGGGGACCCCGGTTCGAGTCCCACGTCAAGCTCCCTTCACGGAGCCTGCTTCTCGCTCTGCTTGTGTCTCTGCCTCTCTCTCTCCCTCTCTGTTTCTCATGAATAAATAAATAAAATAAAATAAATAAATATCAAGGGTAATACCCTTGTTTGTACTAAAAATTGAGGGAAATAACTAAACATCTTCTCCCAACCCAGAAATCCTTTCTACAAATATAGTAGAGAAATAAGACACCTTTATTATTGAATATGTGTTAAACCAGAGCATGAGGCACATCACAGACAATCTGCTAAGAGGCTGCAAAGGCACAAAGAAATCTTACATCTTCTAGAGCCAAGGAGATATAACCCACTATATACATGCTTTCAAGATAAAAAATAACTAATCCTCAAGTAAGAATACTTGACAGCATCATTTGTCATGCATACTTCTTTCCCAATTTACCTGGTAGTTGGGATAACCTTCTGTATACATATTTGGCTTCATCCGGAGGAGAAATAAACTTCTTATATCATTATGACAAGAGGTGGGTTTGCAACTTGAAGAAAGATGCCCCCCGAAGTTAGGGTCCTACTCTGTCACAGAAACGGGAAGTCAGGGGCACTACCCTCCCTGATGCTTACATTCCAAAGGGATGGCACTCAGGTCCTTGAGAAAGTCATGCTGGGGTATGAAGCTGACAAAAGGCCACCTGACAAAAGGACTGCCTCATTTTCATAAGGATTTATATACATTTTGAAGAGACAAGAAAATACAAGTTTTCTAAGGCAAAAGCTCTGAGGAAATGTAGGGGAGGAAAATCTCTTAAGCTTCATTTTTAATTTTTATTTGTCTTTAAAGTATGCATTCGTTCATCCATTCTACCTCCCAATAAATATTGTCTTGATTTTAAAATAATTTTAAATAAAAATGAAAAAAATTAAAACTGTATGACCCTACTATATTCTAGGCATTTTTTCCAGTACAGAAAGGAAATTATCAATCCATTTTATATAAGGACAGAAAGAACAGCAATGATTAAAATGAAAACAAAGACTTTAACCTAATATTGGCCTTTCTGATCATGCTTATTATGATCTTCAGTTTGCCTTTGAAGGACTCAATCAAGTCCCACTAAAATGATATATGAAGCTGACATGAAATGAGTCTTTTGTGCCTCTTCAAGTGAAGAACATATATAAAAAATAATGTCAAATCACCACGTTGTACACTCAAAATTAATGTAACATTGTGTGTCAGCTATACTTCAATAAAAAATTTTAATATAATAAAAGGAATGTGAATACAGCAGGCAATGATGATTTGTAACACTGGAACTAAGGCACTGTTAGAAATTAAAAACTAAATGAACAAAGCAAAATTTATCAAGCTCAAAAGTAGCAATTTCTGTGGCTCTATGAAGCGAAGCTAGCAGTGACATGCAGAACATGGCTATCTAATTAACACTACCTCAGCAGGTGCATTTCTTTAACTCTGCAATTACATTTTGCTGAACATGCTAAACCTTGGTACCGAGACTCTATATAGATCAAATTATCTTGAAATCTATTACCACATTGTATTTGCATATACCATTGTTGAATATATTTCAATACTATAAATTAGATTTCATAAAATAAAATATATTTTCTCAGCATAGATTTCAAAGTAACATTCATATAGCACTGGAGTCCAAAATATATTACAAGCCTTTATGATGTCTATTTGTGTCACGTGTGCCTTATGTACTTACTGAACAGCTACCGTCTGTTACTAACTTGTTAAAAATTTATTTACCATGAACATCAAAATACATAAACAAGATTTTTTTAAATCATTCTTTAAGAGATTAAGTTTATGCTAATGGTACGAGTTTAAAAACACACTCACAAGAGTTTGGAAATGCAAAAAGCCATCTTATGCTAGAAATCATCACAAATTAAGTTCCCTGATGGCCAGAACAATGTCTATTTTTAGTTTACTGTGATATCCCAGGACCAAGTAAAGTAACAGACTACTGACAGACTCTCAACAAATGTTATTAAATCAAAAGCAAATAAGATATTAAAATGTATAATTGAACGTTTTAAGGGTCTCTATAAAGTGTTTAGGGTTTGGTTAAAGAAAAGCTCAAGATAGTTATCATAAAATTGCTAACCAAAACATTAAGCTTAATTCACACAGTAAAATTGACAAAGTATATACGTAAAAAATAAAACTATCATCTGAGACCATACTAAGTTTTAATCCAAGACTTCTATAATGTTTTATGTATTTCAAAAGTTACATTAGTTTTCAACATAATTTATTCAATGCTAATCTAAATGTTTAATTTCTGATTCACAGTAAAATACATTATTTCCCTAAGGATAATTATGACATTTGATGTTTATGCTAAAAGGATAGATGATAATATCAAAAATTGTTTGGATCAAGGGTTATAACCTCAAATGCCTGAATTAGAAGTTCAATGGATGACCTTCAGTAAATCTGGGAAATCTCTGAAGTTGTAGGTAATATTTTGAATGTAAAAAATTGAATGTATATACATTTTGGGAGTAGGGTATGTTAATCCTATTTATAACTTTTGAAAAATGTTCTATCACTTTCAAAAATTTAAGCATAACTGACTCAGTTCTGTGCTTTTCAAAGTATCATCCCCAAACCAGCATAAGCACACCTGGGACCATGTTAGAAATGTGACTTTTTGGTCCCCACTTCAGACCTAGCAAATAAAAACTTCTGACGGTAGGCTCAACAATGTGTGTTTTAATAGCCTGCTTTCCAGGTGACTCTGATGTATACTGAATGTGTGTCTAAATAATGGCTGATATCTAATCCAATAATTCATAACCTTGCATTCAAATATCAATCGACTGGAGAATTAAAACAGAAATACCAAATCCCAGAATATACAGGAACCCATCAAATCAGAATCCAGAGAGGTGAGAAAGGTAAGGCCCACACATTCGTATTTTTTTTTTAAGGCTCCCCACTGGACTTAATGTACAGTAGATGTTGACAACTATTGGTCTGGTTAGGTATCTTTTCTATTTTAACAGATAACATTTAAATATTACTTTCAAATTAGCAAAATAATTTCAATCAATACCCTCACCTGCCCATCAATTTTATTTTTATTTTTCTGCAATTGTTTTTCTTTTGAAATATTTATTTAAATTCTAGTTAGTTAACATATACAATTATGGTTTCCAATAATTCTTAAGAGTAGATAACAGCCCCAGTTAATTTATCAGAAAACTGAAGCTCAGGGAAAGTTAGGACACTGGCTAAAGATAAAACAGCTACTAATCGAGCCCTAACTGGCATGACTGACCTTAGCTTCTATCTCCCATTCTCAATATGAATAAAATAGTAATAGCTAACTTTTATCAAGGACAACATAGCATGTATCATATTAAGGTTTTTTTTACATGCGTTGGGTTATCACATAGTAACCATAATGAGGTCATTATCCCACTTTTACATATGAGAACACTGAGCTAAGATATGGTAAATGACTTCTTGTTCAAGGTCACACAATTAGTGTTGGAAGTCCAATTTGAATCTTGGCAATTTTAACCCTGAACGGGGAAGAAATTACTGCAAATTTGTCACTGTAGGAGGTGAGAGTGCTTTTAAAACAACAGACCTGAACCAACCCCCCTAGAGCCAGGGCATTTCTGTCCCCTCTCACTCCTGCAGCCCTCTACAGTGATGCTTCAGCACAACCAGCTCCAAGTCTCTACCCCTCTTTTTCCTTCTTTGTAAGAGATTATTCCCACCTCCCGGGTGCTTTATCTTTCTCTTTTTAACCTTTTCAATAAAGTCTGTTTTCTTTGATCTTAGTTTAGGTATCTGTGCTTTCTTTTCATTGCTATTTGCGTGAGATATCTTCTTCTATCCTTTCACTTTCAACCTATCCATATCCTCCCATCTAATGTGAGTCTCTAATGGACAGCGTATAGTTGAATCATGTTTTTGTTTTTGTTTTAAAACTCTATTTTTTCTTTCGCTTGGAAAGTTTAATCCATTTATATTTGGGGGAATTACTGATAAGAAAAAAATTATTTTCATTTTGCTATTTGTTTTCTATATTACATATATATAATTTCCATTATATATAATGGAAAAGCTTATACATATATAAGCTTTCCATTACATATATATTTCACATTTTATTTGTTCTTCTGCTGATGGACATTTATTTTACCTCCACCTTCTTAGCTATTGTGAATAATGCTGCAGTGAACGTGGGTATGCAAGTATCTCTTTAAGATCTTGTTTTCAATTCTTTTGACGATATAGCCAAAAATGGAGCAGCAGAATTGCTGATCCATATGATAATTCTAATTTTTTTGTTGCTTTTGTTTTTGAGGAACCTCCATACTGTTTTCCAGAGTGGCTATATCATTTTGCATTTCCATCAACTGCACCAAATTACCCAATTTCTCCACATCCTTGCCAACATTAATTTCATTTTATTTATATTTATATATACATTTATTTAATTTTATTTTCAGCCATCTCAATAGGTTAGAGGTGGAACCTTACTGAAATTTTGATTTGTATTTCCCTAATGATTAGTGACAACAAGCATCTATTCATATACCTATTGGCCATTTATTTATCTTCTGTCCTTGAGTTCCTTTCATTTTTTAAAAAATATTTTATTTATTTATTCATGAGAGACACGGAGAGAGAGAGAGAGAGGGAGAGAGAGAGAGGCAAAGACACAGGCAGAGGGAGAATCAGGCTCCATGCAGGGAGCCTGACATGGGACTCGATCCCAGGTCTCCAGGATCAGGCTCTGGGCTAAAGGCGGCACTAAACTGCTGAGCCACCTGGGCGGCCCTTTGAGTTCCTTTTAATAAGCCTTCTAATGAATTCCTCACTTGGACCAAACTTATTTTACATGGGTAGCTATCTTTACAAACAAAAGGAAAAATCCTAAATAATAAATATTGGTAATTTCTATCATAATGTTACCATTTATATCTAACAGTACAAGGTAGTAAAGCTGGAGCTCAAAGCCCAGATAATGCAAATTATAAAGACCTTTTCCAATCATATTGTTATAGTATTTCTTAATTTTCTAACATGGCATTTCACACACTGGACTGAAGATAATTTTGAATCAATTTTGGAAATGGATTCTGTCCCTTATAAACCTAAGATCTATGTAATGTTACCATTTTAAGTTAACCATTTAGAATCGTAGTTTCATCTTTTCATCTTTCTTACCTTATAAGATACAGAATATTTGAAAGAATCAAGATAATTTGAGTAATATATCCATAACAGTACATACATATTCCATAACCAATAACTGGTGTTTTTGTCATCATCATCATGACCACCACCACTCCCACTCCCACCACTTTTGTTTTCATTGTTAAGGGAAAAAAACTAACACTTTATTTGGGGAAAATATTCAAGTATTTAACATCGTGATCAGGGCTATATTGCTTTTAAAAGGGCATATTTGGGAAGGGCTGCTTTTTTTGGCATGCAATTTCTAATCAAATTTCATCAATATATACTTAAGGCAGCCAAGCAATTATTTACAAAAGAAAGTAAAAATTCAAAGAAAAAAAATCAGTTAAATATGGGATGAAAACATTTATTATGACAAAGCACACTTGCCTTAAGATTTTGAAAAAAACAAAAAAAACAAAACAGCGGACATTATTTGCTTTCCTTTTGAATATTTACAAAACAAAGCACATGAAGTCAACAGAGAGTGTCATGATGTACATATCACATGGGATTTTGTTGGGAAAAAACAAGAATGGGTGATTTTCTTTTAGACTGTGAGGTCAGAGGGAAAGTTCACATAGAATGTTAAATTCATGTAATCATATCAACTGAATTTTGATTTTTAACAGAAAAAGATGTGTTTTTAAATTGATGTTTGACGGTATTTTTAAATTAAGGTATGAAGAGGTCAATAAAAAATAATTTTGGCATTACTTAGTCATTTGACTTTGTAAAGCAGACATTATAGCAAAATCAACTAGAGGTTGATGATTATTAATATGTTAAGTACTTACTGCATGCCTGGTAAGCCCTGAACCTGTGTAACTCTTTTGATTCCCACAACAACCCTGCAGCAAAATTCCTTCTCTACAGATGAAAGAAAGTGATACAAAGAGAGTGTAGACATTTTCCAGTAAGTGACAGAACTGAGATATAATCCAGAGTCTAGCTCAAGAGACTCTGCTCTTAGCCACTATGCCATATTCCCTAACATTATTTAAGAAACTAAGAATCTTAAAAATTCAGCTTAATTCATGTTTAGGTGGTTTTCCTTTTTTTTTTTTTTTAAGATTTTATTTATTTATTCATGAGAGAGACACAGAAAGAGGCAGAGACACAGGCAGAGGGAGCAGCAGGCTCCATGCAGGGAGCCCCAGGATCACGCCCTGAGCCAAAGGCGGGCGCTCAACCACTGAGCCACCCAGAGATCTCTGTTTAGGTGGTTTTCCATGATCATACTCATGTTGTCTGAGGAGGATGATGGTACAGCCAATTATTCAAATAAATAATTCAGAGAAGTAATTAGTACAATATACACCAGTTTTAAAAAACACAAAAGGAACACATCTAATATCATTTTCCAAAGTCAATGTAAAAATATGCTGTTTCTCAGATTGCTTCATGTATGTCACCATCTTTTTAATGTAATATATCAAGGGCATAAATAAAAGACAAGGTGTGTAACTGAAGAAGTTATTAATGCTAAGGAAACTATTAACTCAATTCTCAATAGAGTCTGTTCTTCATATTCATACAGGATTTAGAGATAGCTGAAGTAACCTTTGGGCTTTGAAATCACATAATGCCTTCAGTTTCAGAACAATTTGGAAAATCTTCACCACCTGTATTTTATATTCTTATAGTTAAGAAAATGTTTACTAGGCTAAATGTGCCCTTTTTAGACAGTGGGTGACATATAAAAAATTTTAGAGGCAATGCTTAGAATTTTATGCCATCATATTTCTCTGAAGACACACCATCTCCTCTTTGTTCCACTCTCTTTCTCTGCTCTAGTTCATGGCTGCCTGTGTTTGTAAATCACTCCAATTATTTATAGTTTCAGTAGTAATTTCTGGCCTCCGCTGTCATAGAATTTCTATAGTAGAATCTTGTTCCATTTTTCTGTTTTCCAGAAGAGCTTCTTGAAATCATCACCCAACAGATTTCCCGGTTGAGAGAAAATCCAGAAACCAAATGTTAATGCTGTTATCAAAATTATCCTCTATAAAATCAACCTTCTCAAATTTTAGCACAGCAGTGTATGCAATGATCACAATAAAGTAGTTAATCAGCAAACAAGGAAAAACTATTATTTATCTATAGGTGCAGGTAGACATACTTGACTACAGAAAAATAAAACTCTATAACACATTTGGTAATTTTTCTATTGATTTATAAATTATTTTTCTTCATACTATTATAAAATGGCATTGCTAAATCTCTCAACATTATGAGGGTTTGTTTATTAGATTCTTCTTTCAGCTTCTGTTGGCATCTTGAGCAGCTACAGATCCCCTGGAGGGTTAATCAAAGATGTCTTAACACGTGTAATGGATTTTTACATGGGCAGGCGACTGCTAGAAAATGAAAGATAAAATTCCTTTTTAGAATTAAACTGCAAGATATTATTATTTTCCTTGAACACAGGGGTACTAGGCTTTTAGGAAGTTTAAACTTAGTTACTTAGTTAAGTGAAAGTAACTGTAACTAAATACGTCTCTACTATATCTGAGACCATTTATACTAGGGTGTTATCTTGATGCTGTCATACTTTTAAAATTTCTCATAATTACAGGATTTTGTAATCCGGGTTAATATGCCACTAAAATCCAGATCAAGATATAGATCAAGGTATTTTGTTTTGAGGTGCAATAGACAGGGAATACCAACAAATTCTATATTTATTTCTTTATGCAGAAAATGTACCCATTCTGAGTGCCTCCTAGGTGCCAGGCATACAAATGCTCAGTTTTTTAGGTGCTAGCAAAACTACTTCTCAACACATTTATGAGGTAATTACCATTACACCCATTTCCCGGATTATAAGCCTGAGCCTCAGATCCCATAGCTGATAAGGAATAGCAAGGCTCATTCTGTTTGACTCCATTAGCTAAGCTCTTTATACTCCAATTCTACAAGTTCAATTATCTTTATCACGTTATCATTCTTTCTTGGATAGTTTTAATTGCCTACTCTTCTTCTTCTGGAACTTTTAACTTTTAATCTCCTTGAATAGGCTTGTTCTCTCTCTCCCTCCTCCCTCTCTCCCTTCCTCGCTCTTTCTCTCTCTCACCCTCCCTCCTTCTTTCCCTCTCCCATCAATTCTTCTCTTTCTCTTCCTCCCTATCTCTCTCTCCTCTTCCTGCCTTTCCCTCCCCCTCCCCCACCTTTTCTCTAAAAGTATTTGATTAAATTTCTTTCTCCTTTTCTTTTCCAGACTTCTGTAAATTATTTATATCCCTCCTCATTCCTTTTATTTCATTTAACTGCTCCACTTATTGATATTTTCCTCTTTCCTACAGGAAATATCTTTTTCTCTTTTTCTTACTTCAATAGTACACATTCCTGCAAAGTACTGTCATTCACACAGTATTAGGGAAAGAGAAAAAAAGCTTATCTAGCCAGAATAATTAGAAGTATTTTAGTATCATTATAGGAGTGCCTGGGTGGCTCAGTGGTTGAGCATCTGCCTTTGGCTCAGGTCATGATCTCAGGGTCCTGGGATCGAGTCCCGCATCTGGCACCTTCATGGAGCCTACTTCTCCCTCTGCCTCTCTCTCTGTCTCTCATGAATAAATAAATAAAATCTTAAAAAAAAGAACTATTTTAGTATCGTTATCAAAAGAAATCAAATGAGGCTTAATGACAGATGACAACAACCATTGAATATTTTTCAGTAGGTGCTGTTAGCAAAGTTAAATATAATTCCTTGAAAAATTATTTCAAGGATGCAATAGCACCAAGGAAGAACTCAAATATCTCATCTCACAATAAGAGAGGCTTCTAAAGAAAATAGCTATAAAAAATTTTGTTTGCTATGCAGTATTTGGTGACCTATTTTAAATCAATGAAACTTAAATATCAACATTTAAATATTGTGCAATATCATATCTTTTAGTTAAATATATGCAAAATGTAAATGCTGTCTTTAAAAATTTTGTAAAGAGATAAAACTCATTAAAATTAAGAAACTGTGAAATTAATAAACATACTCATTAAAAAAAGACACCTGTTGAGAGTGTTTTCCAACATTGAAAGACAAAAATGGGCTTAAAATGTATTCCCAAATGACTTAGAAAATATATATTGCCCCTAATTGGATCATATTAAAAAGGCATGAGGAATAATCCCATATATCTTTACATTTAAAAATATAATTGAGGGACACCTGGGTGGCTCAGTGGTTGAACATCTACCTTCGACTCAGGTCGTGATCCTAGGGTTCAGGGATTGAGCCCCGCATCGGGCACCTTCATGGAGCCCGCTTCTCCTCCCTCTGCCTGTGTCTCTGCCTCTCTCTCTCTCTGTGTCTCTCATGAATAAATACATCAAATCTTTAAAAATATATATAACTGAAATTTACAACACAATGTTGCATGATTTAATATTTGCCATTAATCGTAAAATGTGTTTCTTGGTATTTCTATAAATATCAAACTGAAAAGAAGGAAAACATTTAATGGCAAAATAAAATTACCAAATTACCAAAATTTTTTGGATTCAAACAAAACTTATATTCCCAAGAAATATCAAGTGTTGGCAAGGATTTGGAGAAAAAGAATCCTTGTACGTTGTTGGTGAAAATGTAAACTGGTGCAGCCACTGTGGAAAACAGTACAGTTTCCTCAAAAAATTAAAAATAGAAATACCAATTCCACTGCTGGGTATTCACACAAAGAAAATAGGAACACTAACTCAAAAAGAAATATGTACCTTTATGTTTACAATAGAGGAGATAATGGAAACAACTTAAAATATCCATTGATAGATGAGTAAAGAAGATGTGATATATATATATCAGGCTCATACAGCACACATCTATGCACAACGGAATATTACTCATGCCATTTGTGACATGGATGG
This sequence comes from Canis lupus baileyi, assembly GCF_048164855.1. Classification (NCBI taxonomy): domain Eukaryota; kingdom Metazoa; phylum Chordata; class Mammalia; order Carnivora; family Canidae; genus Canis; species Canis lupus. Next base: position 6,733,762 of record NC_132848.1, on the reverse strand, counting down.
ACCTAGGAGGTATTATGCTAAATGAAATAAGTCAGACCGAGAAAGACAAACACCATAAGATTTTATGTATGTGTGGAATCTAAAATATAAAACCAACCAACCAATGAGAAAATCCACAGAAACAAGCTTATAGATACATAGAACAAACTAGTGGTTGCCAGAGCAAAAGGGATTAGGGAAAGGGTGAAAGAAGTGAAGGGGATTAGGGGTATAAATTTCCATTGATAAAATAAGTAAGCCACAGGGATGAAAAGTACAGCATAGGGAATATAGTCAATGAGATCATAACAACTTTGTGTGTTTTTTTTTTTTTTGAAATTCAAATAACCTTTATTTAAATTGAAAAAAATTCTTAAAACTGCATTTAGAGTCAAAACCCTTTTGTTATGAAAATCACGAGAACTTTTTAGGTAAGGCAGAAAATATTTCTAGGTTAAGAAGACCAGCTTTGACTTCATTCTTTAAACAAATTGTAAAGAATGAAGAAAAAAATAGGTTATTTACAGAAAATATCTACATATGTACTCAGAGGTACAAATTTGATGACAGAAGAAGTTTAAGTACATGTTGGCATCTCAGAAGCAGTTCTTAAAGAGCTTAATTTTTTTTCTTGGATTTTAAGAATAATACCTAAGATCCTTCTTCATCCTCAATCTTGGGAGCCAAGTAGTACTTTAAATGTCCCATATCAGCAATTTTATACTCTTCAACAAGGGGTACATATGCAGACATACTGAGTGTTACTGTAGGAGAGAGCGGAGTGGCTTTTGTAAAGAAGTTTAGGTATCTCAGTGCAAAAGTTAGCTGAACTGGCTCATTCATCTGAGCAAGGTGGTGACCACACTTACCAGAGTGAGCACTGTGTAATGCATAGATTTGCTGAATCACCATGTTGTATACCTGAAACTAATATAATGCTGTGTGTAAACTATGCTTGTTAAAAAAATAAAAATAAATAGCCAAAACATTGGCATGAATGAGCAAAAGTCATAAATAAATGATCATTTTGTGTAGTTACATCTGTTTTACGTTGCTGTTGTTTCCTTTTAAATAATAAAAACCGATGGCATAAGTGTCACCTTTGTAGAAGTATTTGGTGGTCTGTAGTAACCACTGAATAAGCAGATTTCCCTATAAGAGTCAAAAAGAGTTGTATTCTCATTTCTTTTACATACACTAAATTACTTGTGTCATATCCGACTACATACACATATACTACTACAAATGTTTATTGGAAGATATTTGATAGTCCTTCTAATAGATTAATATTGTTTTCTTGAATAAGCATCTCATTTGTTGACATCATTACAAAACCCAACTACATCAGCAACAAAAAAGTGTTTTTGTGAGTTGAAATCAGAAGCAGTTATGCCATAATGTTAAGGAAAAGCATACGTCTCAGCATTAAAATGTTTAATTTTACGTTGTCTTTGCCACTTTGGATCTTCTGAACAATTTCACTCAGTAAAATATGATAAAAGATTACATGTTTACAAAAAATATTAATAAAATAGATACAATAAAATTGAAGTTTCACTGAATTGTAAAAATAAAGGTTGTTTTAAAAATATTGTATAATATCACATTTATATTTTAAATGTTTTCAAAGTGTTATAAAAATTACATGTTAGGGGGTACCTGGGTGGCTCAGTGGTTGAGCCTCTGCCTTTGTTCAGGTCCTGATTCTGGGGTCGTGGGATCCAGTCCCATATCAGAGACACAGAGGGAGAAGCAGAAACACAGGCAGAGGGAGAAGCAGGCTCCATGCAGGGAGCCTGATGCGGGCCTTGATCCCAACACCCCAAGATCACGACCTGAGCCAAAGGCAGACGCTCAACCGCTGAGCCACCCAGGCGTCCCAAATAAATTTATTTTAAAAAATTACATGTTGGAACTATTTTTAAAATGTTTCATGTTATATTATTCTAAGAAATTTCTAACTATTAAAATGATGATATATGTCAGGAAAATTACTTGTTAAAATTATTTTGGGGTTGCCCGACATTCTCGATCTTATCCTAAAGCCTACCGACAGACTTCTTTTAAAACACTAACATTACTATTTGTTTTTGTTTTAATTCATTCTGTATTCCCCTTAATGAAGATTATGGTCTCTGAAATCTTTAAAGTATCAGAGACTGAATGCATGACTTTGATTTCAAGATGGGAGACCTAACAGGAGAGAAGTACCTAGGACACTCTTCTTATTCCATCCCATGTCATAACACAGGAAATGTAAATACACTCACTCATTTGTGAAAATATTTGCTCATTTTCTCCATTTATGATTAGTCTGTATTCCTGGGCTAGTGTAATCAATTTCAAATATGTATGCTATTTCATTACTTAACATTAATGCTTATTCTAGCGTCTACTCTTATTCGTTTAATTTTCTTTTTTTTTAATGGCCCCTTACATTTATTTATTTAATTATTATTTTTATTGGTGTTCAATTTGCCAACATATAGCATAACACCCAGTGCTCATCCCGTCAAGTGACCCCCTCAGTGCCCATCACCCAGGCACCCCAATCCCCCGCCTGCCTCCCTTTCCACTACCCCTAGTTCGTTTCCCAGTTAGGAGTCTCTCATGTTCTGTCTCCCTTTCTGATATTTCCCACTCATTTTTTCTCCTTTCCCCTTTATTCCCTTTCACTATTTTTTATATTCCCCAAATGAATGAGACCATATAATGTTTGTTCATTTAATTTTCTTACATTTATTTTAAGGAAGGTTACTGAACCTAATTTTATTTGTAGCCATACCTGTTAAATATAAGTAGGTGTAGGCATCTGGCTGATTACATCTTCTAGTAGCCATGTTCCAATATTGATGTATCGGAATACATACTATTATATCATAAACATTACTATTTTCTCATTTGTAGATGTCAGATTTATATTGGTTTCTTCAAGTTACAAATGTAGGTATTATAAATGAATTTCATTTCAGATAGTAAAAGGGAGATAACAAAATATGTTTTAAAGGGATATTGCTTTTGATATGACTGAGAAGCACTGCTCTATTATCTATTATACTTTTCTACCCCGCCTTAGCGTGTAGCCGTAATCTGTGTGCACAGACCCACTCCCATGTATCTAAACTTTCTCTTTGGGAACGAATGTTGGAAGGTGGCCTTCCTGGTAAGCTTTCTCTTGGATTGTCTTGTCTTATGGGAGGAAAAAGTCACTCCAAGTATGTAAGAAGTCATTATGAGAACTTATGGAGCGTATTTAAGGGCACCTCAGAATCTGTTAAAGAAAGCACAGCATACCTCAAGAAAGAGCATATCATGGAATGGTTTGTAATTTAACCACTTCTATGACCCACCTTTTTTGCATCAGGCATGTCATCATGTTGGGATTAAATAAAAGGGAGACACAGAGCCTTGTGCTCACAGCTTTTGGCTTGGGGAATGGAGTCTTTGATTCCATGACATAACTCTTCAGGTGAGAAAAGTCATACAGAGCTCTTCTGCTTCCATTTATCTTTACCAGTTAAGATAATGTTGCCTGTGATGCCAATAGTACTTTACTTAAAAATGGTAAGATGATTTGGTTAACCTGGAAAATACAAGAGCCCACCTGACGAACCTCTGGCCTATATTCTCATTAAAATACATCTCAGAGTGAATGGGAAAGAGAAGAATTTGTTCATGTGTGCTCATCCGCCATACAGGAGAGCAAAAGGAAGTTTTCCTCCATCTCACAGTCACCGCCCTGGCACAGTTCTGTGAAATCGTTTTTAGATCATCTTATATGCCAAGGGGCTTTGTGTTGTTTCTTTTTGTCCTTTGTGACCCTCAAATAAAATGGAAACTTTCTATGTTCATGACTTTCTTTTCATGTTGAGCTCATGGGGGCATAGGGTCATGATACCAATATATTTTTAAGCTTCACACAATTACCCTCAACCCCAGCAAGGCAGTGAGCAGCAGGACAGTATTTATGACCTGTCCCAGTGAAAACCACTGTCTTAGGCGGCCCCACAGGAGACCAAACATTATGCGGTGCTTATGAAATATATGAAGGGACAAACATAGGGCTAACATATTTAAACATCCTATTACCACACCTTTGAATATCAGTTCTTCCAGCCTGAATTTTCTGCTCTGAAGTTAAGCTGCGTGATTCCTCTGCAGGTTGCTGAAGTGGAAATTATTTCTCTATTTGTCTACTGCCTATTATTTTCCAAACAAAATCATCATTCTGCATTATGTAAAATTGAGGAGAGGTGGTTATTAACTTTAACCACACAGATCCAAGGACACTTCACAATACATTGCCACTTTGTTCCACGAAGCCATACCATTTAACTTTTTCTCAAGTAAACACAATCACATATTATGTACAATTTTGAAAGGAAAGTTTTAGTTTTTAGACTCCTGGTCTTTGTGCTTTATTTTGCTACAATAAGGCTGCAATTTTGTTGATTTTTCAAAAAAAAAGAAAACCTAATGCAACAAAAATGATAACTGACACATCATATTTAAAAATGTTTAAATTACAATTCTTGAAAACCGATTTCTAGAAAACTTACTTCTCCAGGATATCATACCAGCTGCAGTCTTGAGCAGTCTTGAGTGAACTACACTTTCTGCTCTCCCATTTACCAGATGTATTCGCTCAGCTGTTTTTTTTTTTTTTAAGATTTTACTTATTTTTTCATGAGAGGCACAGAGGCAGAGACACAGGCAGAGGGAGAAGCAGGCTCCCTGAGGCCCAGACTCGATCCCAGGACCCCAGGATCACGATCTGAACCAAAGGCAGACCCTCAGCTGTTATATTAACCTTGTACTTTTCACAGGTGCACTTGGCAAGGATCTGTCAAGTTTGTCATCAAGTTTGTCATCAAGTCTCAAGTAAATAACAAGCCCAAAGTGATGCATCAGAAGGCTTTCAGCATCCTTGAAGATTGGAGCTTACCTTGGAGTCTCCTATGAAGCTAAACATTCTAACATCTGAGATGACACTGCATCTCTTAATGACTCCATGTCTGCTGGCTTATACTTTGAATCAATGTCAGCTGAGGCTTGATTAATTATGCATATGAAGCATCTGGTCAAAAGAACTTTCTGCATTCCCCCCAGCACTTGTGCATATCCCTCACAATTCGAGTATTCAAAAGCTCTGTATCAGGAGGTCAGCAGAAAGACTGGAATACAGAATTTGTGAAAAAAAATACAACAGAGTAGGTACATGACAGTACATATTTGGAGCCTAGGTTGTTTTCAAACATTTTACTATGTTATCAGAATAAAACTATTATCATTCTTGATACAAACGAATCACATTTTAAAAATCGCTCTTTCAGTTAAAATGTACTATCTGATTATAGGATGGGCCTGGATTTCTATTGTGTGATCATTTAACACAGATGGCGTATTTTGATTTTTGGTGTTACATAAACTGAGGATCAAATGTAGCATATGGATGATTTTTATGGTACTTATAGAAAGGTTTTATATGTATATATATTAATATTCTCTAGGGGAGAGATATATATCTCTCCCCTAGAGAATATTAATATAAACAATATCTTCCCTTAATTTTAAAATTTTAAATGTGATTTGAGCTTATTTGGTCATAAATAGATAATTCAATGTTTTACACTAACCAGAAGGATGCATTATGGCAAAACTAAAGGTTCTGTCTTTAAATGATTGTCCTATTTTGAGAACAATGAAACAGAAACATCAAAAATAGGAGCACCTGCCTGGTTCAGTCAGTAGAGCACGCAACTCTTGATCTGGGGATTGTAAGTACAAGTCTCATGTTGGGTGTAAAGATTACTTAAAAATAAAATCTTCAAAAAAAGAACAATGATAATAAAACACAGGCATATACTGTTTCTCTCTCACTATCTTTTTTTTTTAATGGTTTGGAACCAGATTTTAAACTGGAAACCTTGTTATACAAAGAAACATCATCATTTGAAAATTGAAATTTAACCTAATTACAAGATAATAAATGTTTATTCTAAAAACTTCTGAAAATATGAAAGAAGCACAAGTAAAAAACTGTCAGCCATAATGCCATAGCCAAATGTATCCACCGCCAGCATGTTGTCATCATTCCCAATTTTCTAGTCAAGCGTATACATCCATTTTTTTAGAAAAAAATGGAAGCATACTTTACAAATGGATCAAAACTTCAGTTTTCACATATATTCCACATATATTTTCTCACTCCCATAAACGTACTGCAACGAACATCCCTATAGTTGTATCTATTATTAGTACTTTATAATGTATCCCTAGAAGTAGAATGGCTAAATCAAGAGATTCCTTTTTCAGAAAGACTGTGCCAGAGAAAAACAGACTTATTTCTCTGCAACCTCACAAGAAATGAGAAGAGTAGAAGAGAACTTGATGGCTTTCAGTAAGGTTGATGCACTAAAAACTACTAGAGCTGCAAGGTCACAACTTGTGTCATAACCCAAGACAGGTTAAAAGTAGCAAATGGATATTACAGTTACAACGTGAGTTAAATTCATCCTCTGGAAAAACTGGAAACTTTAGGCTAACAATTGCTGAGGAGATTTATGACATTTCCTGTGTTGTGTTTAGTCTGGTTAAGGTGCTTCAACATAGCGATTCTTGACTTAGGGGACTACGGCTGGCATATCTGACTGTATGCTGGTCTTGTTGCCCTGTTGATAACTTTGTGAAGTTTAGCGACTGCGTGTTTATTCTAAAATCAGAGTTGGAGAGTTGAATGCTGTGAGACACAGTCACAAAACGACTGTGTGATTTAAACATGAAGCATCCTGCCAGTCAATGCCTAAAGTACATACCTCCAATCAACGTACCTTTCTGCATTTATCTGTTACCTTTCTTTAAGGATAAAAGGACAACTGAGAGGGCCATTCTAAGCACATTTTTATTTTAATAACAACACAGAGCTATTAATTCATAGGCATGTGGAAATATGTGGAAATAACCTTCTGATAATGGAGCATTCTTCTTTTAAAATCTACCCTTGATGTGAAATTTCCAGGTATTTTAATTCAGGCAATTTCTTTCACACTGTATATCAGAGCACTTAAAATGCCACTGTAAAAATTGATAATGGAAAGAAGAGTGGCAAAACTACTTTAGTTTAAGATATAGGAAATAATGGGAACAAAGAGTAGCTTTTTTGAAAGCTGCCTACTTGCTTTTTTGCTATAGGGAATTAGGGTTAAACAAAACAATTGCAAAAAGCCTGGTATCTAAAATATTAACTCCTCTAAAGCATAGGCATTATATTTATAGGGGCTAAGACCTCTCACTTGTTATATTTCATGAAGAATATTGGTTTTGCTAATCATTTTTATAGAAAGAACATGGTATTTATGATTCTAGGTTGCAGCATTTTCAAGTCCAAACCAATGTACTACATTTCACTTTTCATACTTTCATTTTAATCTGTCAAGAGATACCAACTAAGCAGAATTATTAAAACAACAACAGTCTTATGATTGACTGGTAATATATTAGAGGAAGAAGCAGCCTGTCTTGTTTTTTTCATTGATTTTTAACTTTGTGAAGATAAACAGTGGAGGGACTAAAATTGTGTACTGTGTATGTATGTGTGTTTAGGCAGCTCGGGCATGCAGTTTTATAATTACGTGATTACCTAGTTTATGTTCAAAACAAAAAGAGTGTTGAGAACACATACATGATTAGCTTCATAAAAAGCTATTTTGGAACATAAAATTGAAGCGTATTCTTTCTTAGGGTCAGAAAAAAGAGTCAAGAAAAATTTTGAAAATACTTTAATTTCTGACCTGGATTCCTGCCCTGAACTTCTTTAATACTTGACTCTCACTTCCCGATTCTGCCCCTGGTTTATACAAAGCCATGTTTTCAATTCTTATGCACAAGGTGATGAAAAAACAAAATGAAAAATTATAACTTGAAACAATAAGAACTGATAAAATATGAGTATACTGCCAACAGATATAAAAGTACATGTTATTCCAGGATATGGGTAGATTTGATAAATTTGAATTTTTTTTCCTCTTAAGATTTTATTTATTCCTGAGAGACACACAGAGAGAGAGGCAAAGACACAGGCAGAGGGAGAAGCAGGCTCCATGCATGGAGCCCAATGCGGGACTTGATCCTAGGACCCTGGGATCACGCCCTGAGCCAATGGCAGACACTCAACCACTGAGCTATCCAGGTGTCCCAAATTTGTTGAGTTTAATAGTGATGTAAAGATGTTAAAATTTCCAACTTTTGAACAATGCTAAAATCATTTGAAAGGTTCTATACCGAAAACTTTCCAGATTGCAATTTCCTTGAAAATAGCAATAAGGCAAAAAAACACAATACTCTGCATCTGAAAGGCTGCTGAAGGCTTGCTGGATAAGAACAAAACAAAGGGGATGTCAAGAATTGGAAAAAGAAAATGAAAGAAATAAACACTAAAGAAAATACAATAAGAGTGTACGTATATAATGCTTGCAGGGGAAAGATAAGAGCAACAAAAAGTGATTAAGTTAGTGTTAGGATAAAAAAAGAAGACATTTATTGAGAAAAATCTGTTAGGGTATTACAGGACACTCTAGTCAAAAATATGTACTTATTAAATGATGAATAGTAGTTATTTTTGTAATATTTATTTCCTTTTTTTGTTGATATAAGAAAACATTTATCGCCTAAAGGATTTTCAAAAAGTAAATGTAATAAAAATTAGGATTACTAGAGGTGAAATATTATTTCTTTTTAAGATTTTATTTATTTATTTGATAAAGAGTGAGAGTGAGTGAGAGAGAGAGAGAGAATATGAACCAGGGTAGGGGCAAATGGAGAGGGAGATGTGGGGCTCTATCCTAGGACCTTGCGATCAAACCCTGAGCCCAAGGCAGATGCTCAACCACTGAACCACCCAGGTGCCCTGGTTTATTTTTTTAATAAAAAGTCCATTTGGCAAAAATGGGCTTTATTTAACTGGGTAATAGATAATATTTTTCTTTAAAAGATACAGATATATTTTAATTATCACAAATAATGAAATTAAAGATAAATATGGTAAGGGCAAATAAGTAGACACATAAATAATACACATAAATAATCGTGTGTCTATTTTAGGACTACATTAAATCCTTTTAAATAACTGGAACTTTATTCAGTAAAGAGAAATTTTGTGGCACAAAAGATCTATCTTGGGTGAGCGAAAGATGATCTGCAGAAAACTACATAGGATTCATTCATGGTCTTCTGGGCTTGTCTTTCCTAGAGTAGATCTTCTACTCTGAGAGCAAATTTGAGTCCTTCTATTCTCAGTCTTCCGTGTCTGAGGAGGGATCTCCGGACCTCTTGGCTACACCTGCCTGAACAGCGTCTAGGACACAAAACTGGAGAGAGGAGGACCACCAGGGTTCTGCTCTTTCCAGAGTGAAAGCACTACTCTAGGCTTGGAGCCTGTGGGAGAAGGAAACTGTCTTCTTGGCAGCACTTGCACAGAACAGAATGCCCAGAATGGTTTCCATAAAATGGAGCTGCGTGAACCAGAGGAGGGAGCGGGTTGTGGCTCAAATGCCACAGATTCCCACTGGTCCTACTGAGATCATCATATTTTCCTCAAAGAATGTTTCCCCATTTACTGTTTCCTCATGGGACAATTTCCAAACGTTATTATCTTTTAAAATAATATTCATTGGTTCAATTGTAGTTTTGCTACTGCAGAGAGGACCTATCATAGTCTTTACTGTGTCATTCTTGAAGTTCTGCCTTCATTTTGGGGTAATTTTTACCCCAAATATACCCTTTCCTCACTTCGGTAATGAATGCTCACTCTTCCTTCATTGGTTTTCAAATAAAGACAGTTTACACAGTAAAAACCCATGACGTGTTAGGAAAGTCATTGATGGTGGAGACTCAAAATTGAATGAAATCATTTTTACTTCCTCTCCCAGAGAGCTCAGAACCATCTGGGACACAGACATGCATACATACTGTATAACTGTTAATACCATACTTCAACAAAGATACAGACTAAAGCCTTTCATAAACCCCAGACTCAAACATGCCACACCTGCAAGTTACAGCGAGATACTCCCTAAGAATTACAAAACCAGAAGTTAAAGCTTCCCTCCATGAGTTAAACTGAAAACAAGAAGCATATATTGCAAATAGACAGGGATATGCAAAGGTATTTTGAACAGAAAAATGGATACCCAACCAGAAAACTAGATTTTCAGCATGACGGAATTAACACATCTATAAAATGCATATCCAATAAAAAGGAAGCCAAGAGAAACATAAGAAAAGTTGTAACTCTTGCTGATGATAATTTTTTGATGATAATTATTAACAAATGGATTGCATGTAGATTGGCAATATCATCTCAGATGTTAACATAAACTCTGGGTGGAAAAAAAGTTTTGGTCACTAGTTTTTATTATTTTCATTCCACTGACAAGAGCATATTTACTATGAGCTGGGCAGTGGGCATTTATTTCTCAGCCTATTTATTAACTATTTGATTCAGTTAAATATCTACTTGTGTTTGGTTTATCTGTTCATTGAAGACTTCTGATTACGGTCTAGATCTCTACGTGGTTCTATCTACTAGGTGTGCGCACCCTTTCCTCGACATGGATACTCTGTAATACATGCTAATCTGATTTCTGTTTTAAAGATTTGTACTCGGGTTTTATGTATCACTCATCAATGGTGGATAATGTCGGCATGCTTTGGAAAGATGAAGGCATATTCATTATGAGTATAAAATTAGATTTCTGTTCACATGTAGTTGCACATTAGATACTGGATTATGATGAATGAACCAAGGTAATTAAAGGCATTCTGCAAGGTCTCTTGGGAGAAAGCAAACAGCTAGAATTTTCCAGAAAACACACCTTTCCACTTGGCACAAGAGAAATGTTCAATACACCTTTCTCACTTAAAATCTCCGTATAAGCTAAATTGAAAATTAGTAATTACGACGATGATGACTTTGAATGCTACTGGCTCCCAGGTTCTATGACAACAGTCATACATCTCTCTCTCTCTTCTAATTGAAATATAGTTGACGCAATGTTACATAGGTTCCGGGGGTACAACACAGTGATTTCACAAGTCTATATGCTACGCCATGCTCACCACAAGTTAAAATGTCTCTCATTTTCACCTCATAAAGCTGCCAGAAAGTTAATAATGAGTTGTGGATTAAGTTTAGTAAGGGCAAAATGTAGTATTTTGTTGATTTCTCTGCATGCTTCTGAGGTTTTGACATTATTGAATTTAGCTTCCATTGAGCTTTTTTTCTATCTAAAAGCCCTCCTTATTCTAAGCTCCTCTGCTTTGGTTCCTTAATGGGTAAGTAGTGTAAACATTTTGCGAAGCCTTATGGAGAGTCGATGCAAGTTGGCTTTGAGAATCTCCCGTGTAAGTCGGGGAAGTGCCATGAAGGATGCAACTAAAATGATTAATACCTTTTATATATTAAGAACTACAAGTTACAGTGTACTAATATAAAAAAGTTATAACACATTAATAGAAAAAAAGGCTTAAGGGCATCAACAAAGAATCTCCAGAAGTATAAAGATAAATTAATAATAGAGATACGGTTAAAATGGCCTGTCATGTAAGCAATTATATGAATTGTAATATTTTTGAAATACACTCTTGGTTGGGTTTTAAATAAATGCTGATTTTTTGAAAAGCCATCTGGTAATAAGTATTAAGGGCCACTGACACAGTAAATCTGCTTTTAGAAATGTGTCTCGGGGAAATAGAGATGTAGACAAAGACTTATGTACAATGATATTCATGGTAGAATTATTTATAATAGTACAAAATTGGAAGCAACTTGAAATAACCAGCAACATGGAGAATGTTAAATAAATCATTATACTTTCAAGTAATGGAATACTATAAAGGCATTAAAAATCATGCCTTAAGGAATATGTAATGATGTGGGAAATGCACAGAATGTGATGTTAATTGAATTTGTTTCTTAAAAAAAAAATCTGCAAGTGTCAAGATCACGATTGTGATTTATGCTAACACATTTAATTGCCCTTCACCCCCAAATTCTGATTGAAATGAACAAAGAATAAAAAAGGGTAATAATTTATTTCAGTATTGGAAAATAAGGAAGAGAGCCAGGAACTGAACGTTACACAGCAGGGAGTAACATTCAGCAAATGTAAGTTCTTTTGCTTCAGTTTTGCTATATTTAGTTCCGACTTCCTACTGGAATGATAGGTGGGGTTAGACATTACATCCTTTAGGAGGATGTTATATAAACAAGTCCCTAGAATAAAAAGTGGCATTTCTCAAGTGAGTGCTGTCTCTGGACTTAAGAAAGTGGGAGCCAATTTCTTCATGATCAAACCCCTTGGGTGCAAGTTAATGGGTGATTTTCCTCTTCTCGAATATCTACTGTGAGTTACTATGAAAGAAAGAAAATGATAAATAGGGTGAGAGCCTGGAGAAGAGGGGAAGAGTTGTGCAGGATACAGCTGCATTTAAATGCCTTTGTACCAATGGGCCCTGAAGTTCCCCCAAATTACTTTGTCTATGGTCATTTGAGGCATCTTAAATCTTCCAATGTCCTTGGCGCCCCTCTGGAGTCCCAAATGTATGGATCTCTATGGGTAGATCTAAATCCAATGTAGAAACCCAGTGAGTTGGACTGTTGGGTGGAAAATTTTTATGGATTAGCGGTAGGTTAGAACCTAAACCAAACAAAACCAAAAATGGGCCATGTCTTCTCAATTATCAGTCTCTCTCGTCTCCCCAATTCCAACCCCATATTCAGGCAATGGGAAAAAAACAGCCCAGAGAACATGGACGAGCAAATGTGGAAAGAGAAAGAGAGCGAGATCCTTTGCCCTAATGCCTGTGGCCTTTGAATGGGTCCTTTCACGACAGGGCGGGCAGCAGGAGCTGAGTTTTCCTTCCAGCTGCCTGGAAGAGATTGTGTCCTAAGAGCAATCTACCATATACTTATTCAATCATTCAATATTTATGATTATTGCTCTGTGCCAGACGCTGCTAGACACTGCATGTATATAATAATGAATAACATAAACATAAACCCTGCCCTCCCTAGGGCCTACAGGCTAGTGTAAGGAGTAAATAGAGTTGGTGATAATAGCAGTGTAATATAACTTTGGAGCCACACACAAAAACTACAGGCAATACTAAGTCATTTGGATCTTATTTTAAATGCAATAGGAGGTATTGTCTTGATGGAGTTTATTCAGTGGGGCATGAAGAGATCTGCATTATGAAAAGATTCCTCAGGCTTCTACTTGGAAAGTGGATTAGATGTGCAACAGGGAAAAACAATGAGCAAGGAGGAACTGGTAGCAATTCAACTGGAAGGTGCTTGTGGCTTGGATTAGGAAAGGGGCAGTTGAAATGGACAGAAGTTGAAGCTTTGACATATGTATATTTGGATTAAAATCATCAGTACTTGGTAATAAGGTTAATGTAGGAAAGAAAGAGAGGAAGGGTCAAAAGATGTTTTCTAGGCTTCTGATTTATATTCAAGGTAGACTTTGGGGATTTGGGGATTTTAATGAAAAAGTAGAGAAGCAGGATATGGGGCAACAGATCAACCCTTCACGGGTTTTGGAGCCATGTTAAAACAAGATGTCTAAGTGCAAATGTCCAGAAATTATTTGTTTATAATGCCTCGAGCTCAGACACCAGGTTGAACTTAGAGATAAAAATGTGAAGCCATTGTCGTAGGGTGTTTAAAGTCATGAGGCTAGATGAGGTCGTCTAGAGTTTATGTTATCCCTGGATCCCTCCTAAAAATGTTAGGGGAATCATTTGTCTCCGATTTAACCAAACACTAGCAATACTCTAATTTTTTTGTGATTATGTAAACATGGTTGAGAATAACAGAAGGCAATTTTACTCATCTTTCCTTAAGCAACATTTATTCATTATTTTTATTTTTTAAAATTTTAAAAAGATTTTATTTATTTATTTATTTGAGAGAGAGAGAGAGAGAGAGAGAGAGCATGAGTGGGGGGAGGGGGAGGAGCAGTAGAGGGAGAGGGAGAAGCAGACCCCTGCTGAGTGGGGAACCTGATGTGGGGCTCCATCCCAGGACCCCGGAATCATGATCTGAGCTGAGGGTGGATGTTTAATGGACTGACTGAACCATCCAGGTGTCCCAACTCTGTGTTTTAGATTTTCTCTGTGCTTCTTTATTTCATCTATTTGATTGTTTCAGAACTGATAGAAACAGTTTCCAATCTTCTACTACTGCAAGGTTTCTATCAATCTTCTTAGTACTTCCAAACATTTTCATCTTAAATATTCTGAGATTATTATGTTCTCCAGCCCACAAGTGGTCAGAGCTATTTTGTCCTTCCTCCCATGTAATGACAGTATCTCTACCTATAACCAGGATTTGCACCTCTTCTTCATATATCCTCAGGGATCCTCATCCAAAATCTTTTCTTTAGCTCAATTTCTCTCTAATTCAGCTTTAAAACATGTGCAAGTATTTCCTGCCCTCCAAAACAAGCAAGTTAAGTTATATTTCTTCCACTGACCCTGCATTCCCACTTCTGCTGCCAAATGAGCTCTTTTCCCTTTACACCCATAATTCTCCACTCTAACATCCATTTACTTGCCCTGCCCCTTTACTAAATTGTCTGCAACGTCACTCCTAACGCTGTTGTTGCTAAATCTAGTGGGCACATACCTTACTTGACATCTCTGAGCCAATTCATAACTCTACTTCTTTGGTTTCAATTCCATTAAAATGCTAATGACTGTCAACTTTGTTTTTCCTGCTCGATCTCTCCTGAGTTTCAGACTCATATATTTAGGGAAAATGCACAATTTTTCCATTTGGTTGGATATTTTAATTAAAATTTAAAAGGGTCATCATTGGAGTCCTGTGCATGCACTGCCATCTTGCCTGGAAGTCAACAGAGTCGGTAAGAAAATTCAAAACTTATGCAAATGACATTAGAGAGAGAGTGGTATTGGCTTATTTTGAAAACGTTCTATTGTAGATGCTACATAAAATGATAAGTTCGTTTTTATGAGTGAGCATGAAGCTGAATTCAGTAATAGGTTTGAAATAATACATGCCTGTGAGGTAGGTCTTGGTTACAGCAACTAATGTTCATTTTCATTATCTTATCTTGATAGAGATATTTATGTAAAATTAAATTTTATTTGGTTTAATGGTTTGGAAGTAGCTGGTTATTGTTGTGCTTCATGGTTAAGTGTACATTATGTAAAGATGGTGACACCAGAGTATTATGGAATTCAGTCTTTGCTCCCTGCAGACTGATTGCTTGTTTCTCCTTGCAGTAGTTTGTCTTTGAAAAGTGTGTCACACAGAATGCATGATAATTTCCTTTTATTTTACTCAAGAGTTTTACATCTGGGTAGTAAACTTAAAAGGTTTGCCTTTATTCCAAAGCAACCTGAAAATGTTTTTCAGAAAGCAAAAGTAGGGGCACCTGGGTGGCTCAGCAGTTGAGCATCTGCCTTTGGCTCAGGGCGTGATCCTGGAGACCTGGGATCAAGCC
This sequence comes from Canis lupus baileyi, assembly GCF_048164855.1. Classification (NCBI taxonomy): domain Eukaryota; kingdom Metazoa; phylum Chordata; class Mammalia; order Carnivora; family Canidae; genus Canis; species Canis lupus. The sequence continues at coordinate 6,718,256 of NC_132848.1, read as the reverse complement.
CCACATTGGGCTCCCTGCATGGAGTCTGCTTCTCCCTCTGCCTGTGTCTCTGCCTCTCTCTCTCTGTTCTCTCATGAATAAATAAAAAAATCTTAAAAAAGCAAAAGTATTCAGTTATCACTATTTGAAACGGGTCTCGATTTTCCTTCTGAAATTATGAAACTTGATATAAAATATAAAAACAGTTGTGTTTCATTTCACTTCTCCATAGCATTTGCTTTTTGATAGTTCATTTTTTGATTACACTCTAGGTGCTGTGCTTTACTCCTTTACTTTTAATTTTTAACATATGCTCAAATTTAACCTCAACATTGTTATATTTTTTATATAAATTTTTTCTTTTTTCATCGTTGAATAATGATTTTATAAATAGTGATTCCATTTTTTAATTAAAAGTGCAATTGTAAATAACATTAATACAGAAGACCCAGATTTTCTGCATACTATCTGTGTTTACATTCAACCCACATATATTTCAAACAGGAAAAAAAAAAAAAAAAGAGGGACATAAAACTATTAAAATCCTATCTGGAATCAGCACTGTTTAGAAGTTCTTATCACTTGCTATATATAAAACCACTTGTGAATACAGAAATATTGTAATAAATTACTAAAGCCAGTTCTTCTGTCACTGTGTCAGAATCGTTGATAGTTGAGATGTAGACATTAGTATTAAAACAAAATCACATAAGTAGTTTTATTTATCATTCTTTAAAAAGATGTATCTATTTTATTTTAGAAAGAGAGAGCATGCAAGCCAGGGGAAAGGGGCAGAGGAAGGAGGAGAGAGAATCTCCAACAGACACCCCACCGAGCACAGAGCCCCCTGTGGGGCTCGATCCCATGAACCTGAAATCATGATCTGAGCCAAAACCAAGAGTCGGAGGCTTAACTGACTGAGCCACCCAAGTACCTCCATAAGTAGTTTTAATGTGGAGAATTTCTGAAACATGCAAAGCTTGACTTTAGCAATAGAAAACTTAAGTATTAAATTAGAGGTCTAAGGCACAGCTGCCATTTAATAAATGGTACTAATGTTAATATTGGCATTGTAATTCTCCTCATAGCATCATTTTTACTTTGCAAATCGAAAAATAAAATCAAACATTAACTGTGCCAAGGATATAGTCTGTGAATTTACTACAAAAATCAGACTTATATATGGACTTGTTTATATTTATATATATGAAAATAATAGTACACCACAATAGAAAAAATCTAGAATAAACATGGATCCATTGGGTTTACAGTTTGGTCTTCCTTTGACTATTTTCAATGTGTGTATTGAAAGATTTGATAGCATCAGAATTTTATTTCTCTCTTGAGTATTTCAGTTTTTGAATCTTATCTGTATTCATTGCAGTATATGATATCACTTGTTATTTTTGATTAGTGAATGTAATGACACAAACTATAATCTATTATTGTCACATTAGACTTGGGTTTCATTTGGAGGTGGGTGGATATTAAAGCATTCATATTTGAGGATGTAAAGCCAAGAAATACATAATGATTGAGTAAAATAAACAAATTTCTACTTAGGGAATTCTGTTATACATGGGAAGAAGACAATTCTTTCTCTCCTTAATCCATCATGTACACAAATGACAAGGAAGATTCAATTAACACATCTCCACTGGGCAGACATTAAAAATCTGGGAAAGGAATGGTGTCATAATAGTCTCTAACCAAAATGCAACTTTATTTCCAGGAATAAATGTTGATTTTTATGTTTAGTGGCATCATGGTGAAATCTTCAAAATATATGACCTGAAGAGCTCATCTCAATTGTTGAATAGTATGTTTTTCAAGAAACGCATTAGTGTCCTGCGGCTTTACCAGTAATTTTGTTGGGGGATCAAAATCAAATACCTTATGAGAGATATCAAGACATAAATTAAGATCAAGAAGACACTTATGAATTACTGTAAAATCTCTTCAATGCGGAACTAGAGACTGATAGTACACATAGATTTGAAATAGAAAATTAATAGATTTTCAACTAAAAGTCAGTATAATAAAACAAAATTATTTAAAATATATTTTCTGCTCTGATACTTAGATTTAAAGGACTAAATATATATATAGTGCCTATCATAGTGTCTCGTGCTGTAAAATTATTAATAAAAATGAATTACTAAGAGGTGCCTGGGTGGTTCAGTCAGCTAAGCACCTGCCTTCAGCTCAGGTCATGATCCCAGGGTCCTGGGATCCAGCACCTAGTGGGGCTCACTGCTCAGCAGAGAGTCTGCTTCTCCCTCCGCCTCTCCTTCCAGTCATGCTCTCTCTCTCTCTCTCTCTTCTTCTCTCTCAAATAAACAAATAAAATCTTTAAAAAAATCACTAAGTATTTAAATGGAATTAAATATATTCAGTGCAGCAATATGGTTTCAAATCCTGGCTCCTTATCAATTTACTGCATTTTCTTTATTCAAGTTAGGTAAATTCATGAGCCTGGTTTTCCTTGGTTGTGAAAAGAAAAGGCATAAAAAGGTAGGTTTGAATTCTGAATTCTGTTTTCATCCATGAAAGTGTCATACAGTCCACATTTGTGCCCCCATTGTTAACAACCTAAAAAATTGTCAGACGGCCAGAGCAATTGTTCTCAGAAATGGACATCAGAAAGTGGGGAACTATCATCCCAAGGAAAAGAAAAACAGATGGGGCAAGGCCTATGATTGCTTCTACCTTTATTCTGGGCCACTTTTCAGAATGATGTATAGAGAACAGTAACCAAAATTTCCAATTATTTTGCATAAAGGAGGAGAGAGAGATAATACCTTTTTTTTTTTTAAAGATTTTATTTATTCATGAGATATACTGAGAGAGGTAGAGACATAGGCAGAGGGAGAAGCAGGCTCCCCATGGGGGACTCCCTACCAGGACCCTGGGATCATGACATGAGTCAAAGTGAACCACTGAACCACTGAGCCACCCAGGCACCTGAGAGTATCTTTTGTTATCATATACTATAGTAAAATACTATTTTATAACTTTAAATGGCATGGGTCAAGGTCTATTATTAGAATATCACCTGGAGGACCCTACTGAACACAAAATGGAACTCGGAAAGTGGGAGAACCTGAATTTAATGTTTTCTGACATCATGATCCTAATAAAGATTTCTATTATTACATTTATGCCCCCACCATGGATCAACTCTGAGCGTATCTCAACTGGAAGTTTTGATTGAGTTCCTAAGATCACCAGATTGTGGGATCAATGTTTATGGCTGATTGTGTCTTCAAAATATAAATCAGGTAAATGAATGGATTAGAGTAAAAATATATCTATTAAATGGATAGAATTAAACACCGATAATGAATAAGATGACCTGTTAACAGTTAGGGCTTTTGAGACTTTTTTCATTTTGTTTTAATTAATATGCACACTTTAGGAAAAAGTCCTCTACCCTTGTTTGCTGGTTATTTGTAAAAACAAATTAAACACTGCTGATAGAAATCAATCTGAGCCTAGATCTAATTCATGTACCTCGGTCATTATGAATGTAGGGTTACCTGCTGGCAGTATCTCAGGACCCTAACTTCATTCTCGAACAATGGGATTGCCTACAACTACAATATGCCTTCTTTGAGTGACTAACTGTAAGAATAAAGTAGAAATAACTATCCTTCCTTCCCTACCACACACAGGTGGATATATATATATATACACACACACACACATACACACTCACTTACATATATATATAACATATATATGTAATATATTACACATATATTATAATATATAATAGCATATATAATATACATATATAATATATAATATATAATTATATATAACATATATATTACACACATATATTATATATACATATATATTACACACATATATATACACATACACACACTCATATATATATACACACACACACACACACACACACTCACACATATACATACTTAGATTAACTATCAGAGGCTTGATTTAGTGAAAATTATCAAACTTCTGGATAACTGAGGAGTACATTACCTTGAGAAACCTAATCCTATTAATTGCCAGGCAATGTTGAAGGCCAGGGAAACTCTGTATTGGTGGATTTATTATAGCATTTTTTCTTAATTGTGCAATCTACTTTAATTGTGCTCACCAGTCTAGACACAGGCAAGGAGGAAAATGAGATGGTCTTATCCATTTTTTGGCATTTTTGTCAATGGATATGGTCTGACCACAGTGGGTAAAGAAGGTCAAATATGTTTGTAAGAGAGTGTACTTGGCTATAAAGTGATGAAGAGAGGGACTGAAGGCTGGAGGGTCAGATGGATTTTAAAATTGAGAGGAGGTTAATGCAATGGAAGATTCAGTGAGGACGAGCAACAGAAGTACATGAAGGGAGTTACTGGCAGGGAATGACATTCCTCCATTAGTGATTCTGGAGATGAAACTGTGTGTTTGTGACATGCCTGTGGGTATAGATAGTTTAGGTGGGTGGGTTAATTAGTTAATTATGAGTTCATACCACTGCATGAGGTGTAGGTATGGAGAAGCAGAGTGAGAGTCATGGGCAAATACTTGAATTAAAGAAAGAGAGAGAACAGTAAGTAGTGCTAGGCAGACAGTGGGAGAAAACAAAGACTATAAGCCTCTAAAAAATAGGATTTTCACCCGAAGGTGATGAGTAAAGATTCTGAAATGGCACCAGGGATGCTGACTGAGAGAATGATTCTAAGTCATGATGTACACGTAGGTGGGTCTGCGTGCATAAGCAGCCTGCGTTGAGAAAGTGATGGGAGAAGGGAGATTTTACATCTAAAGAGAGGAGGTGGAGGGATGTTCTTAGAAAATGATTATGGTCTGTGAGGCAAGTCACTTACTCCCCGCTCGTGTTCCCACACAGAAAGACATTCTTTAAAATAACAATTCTGCTTCTCCCTCCAACTTACTTACCCAAAGCGGCAGACTGACTTCCATGAGTGGTGAGCCTGGAGAAGGAGCGGCCCATGTGTGGCTCAGGCGGTCCCTTCTGACCTCTTGTTTCGGGGATCTTCGTGTACACGTGTCATGTGTCAGGGACTTCTTTGTTCCTCTATACAGGAAGGGTCATGGGGTTGGCCCATGGAAAGAGACATACAGCTGTCCAGTCTGATGCCTGGCGAGGGTGTGTAACCTAATTTTGGGGGTAAAATGTTAACAAGCTCACTTGTCTGGAGATCTTAGCCCCATATTCTCCAAACTTACTCTTATTAACAATAAAACTAGTATTTGGATCTCCACCTATGTTACTTACATGTTTGTCAATCAATGTTTTCACAAATATGGGTATGAAAAGAGTGTCATTTACTACTGTTCTCAAATTCCAAGAAGGATAAGGGCTATGAGGAAAAACCAAACATACAAACAAACTTCAAGACAAATACACCAAGTCCCAGATGAAAGAATAGAGAAAAGTGAATTTGGGTTCAGGAAAATGCAAACCAGAGTATTGTCAGGATGAGTTTGAGGATGATCAAAGGCACCTGAAGGGGAGAACATTTAAAGTTCTAGAAGAGAGTGGCCTCCTGGGCCTCACAAGGGTTCAGTGGAGACTTGAGAAAATTATGCAGTAATTTGGCTGAGGCCTTAGGCCTTCCTTCTTGCTTGGGTCTGCAGTGACAGCAGCACTGGCAGGGACCCATGCATGCGAGCAATGAGAGTGGCAGGAGGGAGAAAAAGCATGGTTTTTTCACAGGTTCTGCATAATGCAGGGAGCCAAAGGAAAGTGACTCTAGCCTCTGAAGGTGTGGTAACTTAATATCCCATGTCTGGTCAATGTTCTGAGTTAGTCAGTGTTCCTTAGGGACCAGGATGGCATCTCTAGGATGAAGTTGAAACCCTTTCATATAGTCTATAAAACCCTCTATAACTTGGCCTCCACTTTTCCTCTTCCTCTCTGCTACCCAGCCACAAACTCTTTTTTTTTTTCCAGCCACACACTCTAACCCAACTAATTGCGTTGTCCTTGATCAAAACTCATATAAAAGATAATTCACCAGCCATAAACCTCTTTCTTAATTGCTGTACAAAGTACCTTCAGGTTAGCCCATTCATTATACATACTCTATGTCTCTGGCACTGAATTTTGAAAGACTTGAATCTGGGGGACTGGGAAGAAAGAAAAATTGTTTTTGAAGGTTTTCTGGCAAATGCTAAGATTCCATGCAACCATCTTCTTGGTTTTACTATTACTTCTGTCTAGAAACCAGTTAGTTTATCAACCAGATTCCTCTCAATTACTTATTCAACAAATATAAAACATCTGTTATGGGCCAACCCACCTAAAAGATGCTGAACACGTAACAGCAAATAAGCATCTCTTCCAGGGCAAATACCCACATACGAAGCACCTGAGTGCTTTTAAAGCTTACATTCCTGGGCTCTATTCCAGACTCATGCAACCAAAGTGTCTTGGGATGAACTTGGAAAAATTGCACTTAAGTTTTCTAGACGATTCTTATTATGTCAAAGTATAATAACCACTGAGCCAATGTGAAAGATACACTGACCATAAAATTCAGTGGCATGGATCAAAATAAGGATGGGTTTCATTCACTAAGGAAGCTTATCTCATTTAATCCAGATGAAATGAGTTCTGAAATGATGTATCAAAGATATATAGGATTTAGCAATGTGAAGAGGGTAGGAGAAAAGAGAAAATGTCCTAAGTAAAACTAAATGGATACACAAAGTCTTAGGAGAAAAAAGCATGGCCATCCAGTAGAGGATCTGAAAATAGTTCGACATGGACAAAAAAGATTGTGGGATGTGGGGAAAGAGCAGAACGGGAATAGCAAGAGATAAAAAAGAAAAAGCAATAAGTAGCCAGCTTATCCAGGGCCTTCACAATGCATCTTAAAGACTTTGTATCTCATCCTAGGGGAAAAAAGAAGACATAGAGGTGTTTTAAGAGGGAAAGATATGAATATACTTAGATTTTAGAAAGACCGTTATATGAAGATGGTAAGACAATTTATCCAAGTAGGTGAATGTTGTAGGACTCCAGGTTAGTGGTTCCCCAAGTGTGGCACGTGCTTCCCAGGGGATAAATAAGATCCATGCCACCTGCACAGAAAGAACTACTTATTTTTAACTTATCCTTGTGTACTTTCTGTTTTCAATAAGAAAATGACATAACATTAATTGTGTGATTTAGAAACAAAATAAATATCCCACATTTGGGGAAAAAATATTCCAAATATATGTGTCTACAGGGAAATGTAGGGAAATGAAGCTAAGAGTGGCTGGAAGAAAATGGTGAAGCTCATGGAGCTTTGTTTTGTGATATTTTAATGTACCCAGTATTAAAAGTTTCAAGTGCCTTTATAAGAAACTCAAGGTAGTTTGGGGATTTGTTCTAGCCTAATTACTAAGCTCTGAATGATGATTAATTGAAATCTTATTAGAATAGAGTAACAAAAAATCACCACCCCCACCAACTCAACATTTTCCTTAAATGTAATGAAACTAAGCTTTCAAATAAAATGACAGATGTCAATTATTTCTAAGTGTGTATGTGAAAAGTAGGACCAAAAGTGTTACACTTAGTAACTTATAAAAGCATACAGTGAAAAACAATAAAATCACAACGAGGGCCTGGATGTATTTGTTTGTATAATATGTATTAAAATAACTTCCAAACCGGCTTATTTTTCTTTACTTCAATTAATAGAGATTACACACCTAATATATGAGAAAATTATTTACTCCAAACCAACACATTGTAGAGTTGTGGATCATCTTTCCAATTTTCTCTACCTGCCCACAGCATGATTTCTTTTAGGCTATGAGCTGTGCTAATTTGCATGCTGAATTAAATCACTTTATCACTTTGACTTTCTGTCTATAGGAGCATAGCTGGAGAGGACTGAAAAAAAGTGGACAGTGCAGCCAGGAGCTCAAGGCATGTCCTACTGCTTGCGTTGACTTATGATAGTCTCTAGTGAATCGTGAAATTATAGAATGTTAGAGCCAGGAAGAACCTCAGAGATCATCTAGGCCAACTTTTCCCTTTATAGGAAAATTACCTGCATTCAGAACAGATAAGTGACTCGTTCAGGCTCATATAATCTCTAGTATCTGACTTTTTCTTTTCTTTTCTTTTTTTTTCTTTTTTCTCTTTTCTTTTTTCTTTTCTTTTCTTCCTTCCCTTTCCTTTCTTTTTCTTTTGTCTTCATATATCCTTTGTTTTGTTATGAGCTACGTTTTGAGCAACTCAATAAGTAAATTTTACATCAATTATTCACTTCTTTGACAAATATGTGTTGATATCCTATGAAGTACAATGTGTCTTGGGAGTGATTGTGATACATAATGTACCATATTGTCACTAGACTGCTTGCATTTTAGTAGGAGAAGCTGATGCAAACAAAGAACTGTTCAAAAGCACATGTATAATGTGCTGTAAGAAAATTACTTGAAGTTGCTGAAGGGATTTAGAGACTACTATGATAATGTAGGACTTGGAAAATCATTGAGGGAATCCTTGGAAAGGTGACATTTGAGTGAGTCTCTGGGATATGCTAATATAATGAGAATTATGTATTTGGTCTTCAACTTTGGTTCCTGGAACAAAAGCTTCTAGAACCCTTGGAATTTCTGGAGTGCTAGGGATAAGCATCTTTTGTTATAATATTTGGCCTTAGTTCCCTGGTTCCTGACACAGGAGCTTTTGAGACCCTTAGAATCTTTGGTGCAATAAGGGCATTCTTTTGTATGTTAAGCAGATGACTGGTGGCTGGAAGCCATAGGTAGCTTCGTGATGGGATCTGGTCACCAAAAGCCCCAGGCATGATTAGAAGGTGGGAACTTTCAATCCTCCTCCCTGATCTATCAGAAGAGGAGAAGGGCTGGAGATTGAGTTAATCAGCAATGGCCAATGATTTAATCAAGCATGACTAGATAATGAAACCTCCAAAAAATAAGAAGCATAAACTATGAGGCTCACAGTGTTTTGAGTTGGTGAACTTACCCACATACTGGGAGAGTGGTGTATCTCAATTCCTGCTCTCAGGACCCTTCTCTACGTTGCCCTATGTACTTCTTCATTTGGCTGTTCATGTGTATATAGTATCCATTATAATAAACTGGTAAGCATATATAAAGTGTTTCCCTGAGTTCTATGAACTGTTACAGCAAATTATCAAAATCACAGAGGGGATTGTAGGAACCTCCAATTTAGAGTTGGGACTTGGGACTGGCATCTGAAGAGGGAGCAATTTTGTGGGACTGAGATATTATACTGTACAGTCTAGGCTAACTCTGGGTAATTACTATCAAATGGACCTTAATTGTAAGACACCCAGTTGGTGTCTGCAGAGAACTGGAGAATTGCCTATTGTAGAAAACCCACATATTTAGTGTCTGATGTGTTGTTAGTAGGGTACCGTGCGGCTCAGTCGATTAAGCCTCCAGCTCTTGGATTTCCACTCATGTCATGATCTCATGGTGTAAGATTGAGTTCCCCAATGAGTGGGGAGTCTGCTCAAGATATTCCCTATCCCTCTGCCCCCTCCCCCACTCGCACATTTGTGCTCTCTCTCTCTCAATAAATAAATGTATTTTTTTAAAAAAGTGTTTATAATAAAAACATAATTTCAAGGAATGGGGAAGATGGCAATTGGCATGCTAAGGAGGAAAAAATAGATTTATGAATAAAGATGAAGAAGTGGAAAAGGCAATGGCATGTTTGAGAAATCATTGGAACATTTTATGGACCATATGGGAGTAATCAAATCTTAGCCTGTAAGGATAGATTAGGGCACAGTTTGGGAAAGCTTGACTAATTCAGGATGAGAGGAGAATAGTGTGTGAATAATCATCATATATGAAAGTGAGACTGATTCTTAATTTCAAACTAGTGAGATTTGAGATAGGGATCCCAGTTGGCAGACTATGAAGAGTCAAAAAATGAGGAAAAAACAGCTCCCAATTCAGGATGGTGGCAGGAGAGGGCAAATGAGATGCAGAAAAGAGGAATGGGATGGGTCTGTACTTGACAGTTTGAGGCATTATTCTATGTAAGCAAAGAAATGGAAATAACACTCAGTATATCTACAAAGCTTTGATCTGGAGACTACAGGAGTGGATTTGACAGAGGAGGAGGTCAAAAGTATAAGAGGAAGATGACTGAACTAGTTCTAGACAGGGTGAGTTTAAGAAGTAAATGAGAAATTAATGTATTTGAAAAGCTGTACTTGAGACAGTTTGGAATTACAGATGCAATTTGGAGTCATCTGTAGATAGGTGTTGCCTAAAGGTATGAAAAAAGTGGAAGACAGTGTGTTGAATCAGTGGTGGGTGGAAGCAAGGAGAGAAAACAAGAAATATCAAGGTAGAAAATATCCTGAAAGAGAGCTGTCTTAATGAATGAAGATATGGATTAATTACAAAGGATGTGGTGATGTAAAAGTCATTGTTGACTTCCAAGAAGCATTTTCACTACTTTGCAGCAGAATTTATATGTATTTTACCCAATGTGTCACAAACATATTTCTATGTCATATTTATCAACAAAGGATCAGGGGAAATGTGTAGAATTTTGGTAATACTGTATTGCTAAAGCTAGCTTCAGACTACCCCTTTAAGGTATATCTATATCTAATAAACGTTCTATCTACATAGTGAGGACGGGGTGGGGAGGACAGGAAGAGACAGGTGGAGACAAGGAGAGAGGGAGAAAGAGGAGTAGACAGAGAGACAGACAGAGAGCACGCACCCAACAATGAAACAGATTCAGATATTTATCTCACTGAGAAGCAATACAAGGCCAGGACCTTCCTTGCATCCCTTAATGAAAACTGTGGGGTGACATCAATTTTATTCTTATTCTGCAAATTTCTTCACAATTTGTACAACTGAGTATTATAAATTCAAGTACGCTTGAATCCTGCACTGAAATGGACATCATAAATGCATTTTCTATAATGGTCATGATAAATTGATAAATGACCTTTCTCTATAAGCAAAGCAGTCAAGGATTTCCAGGAAGTGATTTATTTTGGTAACACTGTCAGTGCTGTATCTAATGCCTCCAATGTATTATCTATTCTTTTTTTTTTTTTTTTTTTGCTAATTACTCACTGAAGCTCTTTATGAAAAGAGAAGTATTTTTCCCTTCTGAACACAAACATGTATCTAAATAACATAATGTAATAGCGTATGTGTTACAAGTAATGAATGAATTAATGATTACTTGCTATTGGTAATGATTTAATATTTTCCATAGGTTATAGATAATTTAATGATGATAATAGTATTATTATTTATCATTATTGACAATGCAATCACAGTGCTGTTTTTACTATAAAAATTATCATTATGAACATAATCATTCTTACAAGCCACATATTTATATCTACATAATATATAAAAACATATATTATACTTTAGTAGTGATGTGTTTTTATTGGCAGAAGTGAATCCTTTCATCTACTTGCCCTGCAAATGCGGACATCTGATGAACAAACAAGTGATTTATAATATAGGGGCCTTGCCTGTGGTTATTGAATAATTTCCATCTGTACCAAGCAGGGATATAAAAGGATTGAATATTATATTTTTGTTTCATTAGCAATATTACCTAATGACCCAAACTGATTTATATACAAAAGGCTATCCATAACCACACCATGAAGATTTGATTCATCATGATTTCTACTTACATTCCCTATTGGTTACTTTGGAATACTCTGTATTAGTGTCAGGTAGACTTTCCATTATTGATTTATTGGTTACTGTGAAATATATTTAATTTTTTTAGGGGAATAATCTTTCAGTGCACACATAAAATAATTTGCAAACTTTACTAACCTGTTCTTGGACTTTGTTTCATGGATAGGAGACAGCACAGTGCCAAAGGAGAAGGAAACTATGAACTAATGATGCCAGTATATTAATGTCAACAGAGATCATTATTATATGATCTTGCATTTCTAGCATAGGTTTATTTTTTCAAGTTTTTATTTAAATTCTAGTTAGTTAACACATATGACAAAATTGGTTTCAGGTATAAAATTCAGTGATTAAGCATGGGTTTATTTAGAAAGTCTTTTTCACATACATTTTTTAAAAAATTAAAATTCTAGAGAAATGTTACCTTGGGTCTCATGACTGAACAAATTGTGCACTTTCTTATGCAACTGGTTTGTTTTTTATTTTGTGGTCACTTTGGAACATGCATTGTTTTTATAGAAGTAGGGTATGTGGGGATCCCTGGGTGGCGCAGCGGTTTGGCGCCTGCCTTTGGCCCAGGGCGCGATCTGGAGACCCGGGATCGAATCCCACATCGGGCTCCTGGTGCATGGAGCCTGCTTCTCCCTCTGCCTGTGTCTCTGCCTCTCTCTCTCTCTCTCTCTGTGTGTGTGACTGTCATAAATAAATAAAAAATTTAAAAAAAAGGAACATAAACATTTAAAAAAAAAAAAAAAGAAGTAGGGTATGTGGTAATGTAGAAACCAGGTAAAATCACAGATAACATGATGAGAATTTTAGTTTGTTTTTCCCATGGGTAGTAATTTGTAACATGTAAAATGTAAAAACTGTATTATGAAGGAGAAAACAAATTTTCTAGGGATCTTGAAGAGAAACATGAAACTTGACATTTTTTTCTTGCTTCTGCCTCTTTACATCAATAAAACCTGTACAATCACTCTTCAGTAGAGAATAAAAACAGTGATGAAGCTGTTGTTTTCTCCTTTCACTTGTCTTCAACAAACAAAGAAAAAACAGCCCAGAAGTTCATTCTGTGAAAAATTCATATGATATGGATTTTCACTCCTAAATCGTAACCCTTGCTTCATCTTAAAATTTTTCTCCTTTTTCCCTTTCTTCTGATTCTCACTTCCATTTGATCTTGTAATAATATACATCTTCTTACCCACTTCAAATACATATTTATTTTATTTAGTTATTTTTTTAAAGATTTTATTTACCCATTTTATTTTAGAGAGAAAGAGAGAGAGAGTGTGTGTGTGTGTGTGTGTGTGTGTGTGCATGCGAGTGGCAGAGGCAGAAGGAGAATCCCAAGCAGACTCCATACAGAGCATGGAGACTGACGGGTGGCTTGACTCAGGACCCTGAGATCATGACTTGAGTCAAAACCAAGAGTCAGATGCTCAACTGACTGAGCCACCCAGGCACCCCAAATACATTTTTTAAAAGATGAGATATAAAGAAGAAAACAAAACATTCAGTTTGGCCCATTGGGAAGGTATAGTAAAAACAACCAAAAACAAACAACAACAACAAAAAATATAAAGTCAGAAAGAGTTAAAGGCCTGGTCCTAAACATTTTAGCTGATGTTTGCAATGTGTAATAACATGTGATGATGCTTTCCTTACTAACACAATTATTGTAGCTCTTGATGTAATGCCATGCTCTGGGGATGGCAGCTTACATGGGTGTTGGCGAAAAGAATGCAGTTACCCTTTCACCTTCACATTGTTAAACTCAATAAAATGAAATTAGAGTTGAGGGAAGATAGCAGGATTATTGTAGTGTCATCACTTCTTGCAGCCCATCTTCTACAGATTCGACCTTTGCTACAGTTCATTATTCCAAAATTGATAGATCATGTTCATAGAACAAAATGATCATGAAGATCTGAGGGCTACACTGTTGCTTAAACCAACAACTGCATGTGTTCACTTTTAAAAATGTTTTCTTCCTTCTGTGTTCATGTCCTTCTAAATTTTGTCCCTGGTATTCATCTCCATTCTCTGCAGTTTGGAAAAGTAAGCGCTCTAGAATTGGATTTAAGTGAATGAATCCTATGTTTTACATAAGAATTTAACAGTGAGATTTTAGAATCACTTTGGAATAAAGTCCTATAAATGATAATGATGAGAGTTATTAACGTAACTCATTCTAAGGGGGTAAATAAAAACAACACCACACCAAAAGAAGTAAATTTGTATTTTATCTTTCTTTTTTCACTAACTTAAGAAATAGCTTATTTTCTACGGAAACAATTTATATATTCGATAAAAGCTCAACCTATTTATTGTTCAGGAAAAAGGTAATTTCGATGATCAAATAAATTTGGATTCAAGTTCTGATTTCCTGAATATATGAGGACTAAGGTCTCAGTGTAATTGTAATTAACACTGGATTTTTTCAGAGAAATTTATGAAACTAATTTAAAAAAACCTACAGCAAAGTCCACTTTTTTAAAAAATATTTTATTATTAAAGAGATGGTAATCAAATTGGCTTGCCTTTCATCACCTGTAAAAATAATTTGGCTTTGTAAACTTGTGCTTCAACTGTGGAACTCTTTGTTTCATGATTTGGGAATGCCAGTATTGTGCATTTTCAAAGCTAATTATCTGTCAAGATGCTGAAAATCCCTTACTTTGAATAAAAATTATTCCTTCTTTCTAATCCCTACCCCCGCACCCTACCAGGCTATTGTGTTAAAAATAAACAAGAGACAACAAAACAATTCTATGTGCAAGTAAAGTATTCTTATAACTCGAAGATACTACTGAAAAAACTCAGAAAGTGACCCTAGTCAATAAACTCTTTCAGAACCCAGTTCCTGTACATCTTGGAATAAAGACATATAGAAAATATAGGATGAGGAGTGCCTGGGTGGCTCAGTCGATTAAGCAGCTGCCTTTGGCTCATGTCATGGTCCCAGATCATGGTCCCAGGGTCCTGGGATGGAGCCCCTCATCGGGCTCCCTGCTCAGCAGGGGAGCCTGCTTCTCCTCTCCTTCTGCCCTCTGCTCTTGTGTTCTCTCTCTGCCTCACTCTCTGTCTCTCAAATAAATAAAATCTTAAAAAAAAAGAAAAGAAAATATAGGATGAGTCAATACAGCTCTTTTAAGATTTCTAAATACAGGGCAAAATCATAATGTCTTGGAAAAGATCCTAGGGCTCAAAAATATGAAAATCTCAGAAAGATAAGAATCACTTTAGGAAATTGCGAATGTCTCCATTTGAACTAAATTACTCTTAAAAGTAAAAAGAATGTATTAGACTTGTGCTCTCAAAAGAATTCAAGAAGATGTTGCACAAATGAGGTTAAAATTTGTATCAGGAATAATGAAATATTTTGAGGTCAGAAAAAATTTCAAGTAGAGCAAAACAACGATGATGGATTAAAAATCACAATGACAGCTTTTTCGCAACGGGTTTGCCGCCAGAACACAGGTGTCGTGAAAACCACCGCTAAACCTAAACCAAAATGGGAAAGGAGAAGACTCACATCAACATCGTCGTCATTGGACACGTAGATTCGGGCAAGTCTACCACTACTGGCCATCTGATCTACAAATGTGGTGGGATCGACAAAAGAACTATCGAAAAATTTGAGAAGGAGGCTGCTGAGATGGGAAAAGGCTCCTTCAAGTATGCCTGGGTCTTGGATAAACTGAAAGCTGAACGTGAACGTGGTATCACCATTGATATCTCCCTGTGGAAATTCGAGACCAGCAAGTATTACGTGACCATCATTGATGCCCCAGGACACAGAGACTTTATCAAAAACATGATTACAGGCACATCTCAGGCTGACTGTGCTGTCCTGATTGTTGCTGCTGGTGTTGGTGAATTTGAAGCAGGTATCTCCAAGAATGGGCAGACCCGTGAGCATGCCCTTCTGGCTTACACACTGGGTGTAAAACAACTAATTGTTGGTGTTAACAAAATGGATTCCACTGAACCACCCTACAGCCAGAAGAGATACGAGGAAATCGTTAAAGAAGTCAGCACCTACATTAAGAAAATTGGCTACAACCCCGACACAGTAGCATTTGTGCCAATTTCTGGTTGGAATGGTGACAACATGCTGGAGCCAAGTGCTAACATGCCTTGGTTCAAGGGATGGAAAGTCACCCGTAAAGATGGGAATGCCAGCGGAACCACACTGCTTGAAGCCCTGGATTGCATTCTGCCACCAACTCGTCCAACTGATAAGCCCTTGCGTCTGCCTCTCCAAGACGTCTACAAAATTGGTGGTATTGGTACTGTCCCAGTGGGTCGAGTGGAGACTGGTGTTCTTAAGCCTGGTATGGTGGTCACCTTTGCTCCAGTCAATGTTACAACTGAAGTAAAGTCTGTTGAAATGCACCATGAAGCTTTGAGTGAGGCTCTTCCTGGGGACAATGTGGGCTTCAATGTCAAGAACGTATCTGTCAAAGATGTTCGTCGTGGCAATGTGGCTGGTGACAGCAAAAATGACCCACCAATGGAAGCAGCTGGCTTCACAGCTCAGGTGATTATCCTGAACCATCCAGGCCAAATCAGTGCTGGATATGCACCTGTGCTGGATTGTCACACAGCTCACATTGCTTGCAAGTTTGCTGAGCTGAAGGAAAAGATAGATCGTCGTTCTGGAAAGAAGCTGGAAGATGGTCCCAAGTTCTTGAAATCTGGGGATGCTGCCATTGTTGATATGGTTCCTGGCAAACCTATGTGTGTTGAGAGCTTCTCTGACTATCCTCCTCTGGGCCGTTTTGCTGTTCGTGACATGAGACAGACGGTTGCTGTGGGTGTCATCAAAGCAGTGGACAAGAAGGCAGCTGGAGCTGGCAAAGTCACCAAGTCTGCCCAGAAAGCTCAGAAGGCTAAATGAATATTATCCCTAATACCTGCCACCCCAGTCTTAATCAGTGGTGGAAGAACGGTCTCAGAACTGTTTGTGTCAATTGGCCATTTAAGTTTAATAGTAAAAGACTGGTTAATGATAACAATGCATCGTAAAACCTTCAGAAGGAAAGGAGAATGTTTTGTGGACCATTTGTTTTTTTTTTTTTTTTTTTGTGCGTGTGTGGCAGTTTTAAGTTATTAGTTTTTAAAATCAGTACTTTTTAATGGAAACAACTTGACCAAAAATCTGTCACAGAATTTTGAGACCCATTAAAACAAAAGTTTAATGAGAAAAAAAAAAAAAAAAAAAAAAAAAAAAAAAAAAATCACAATGACAGCATTAGGTGGAAGTTTGGCATAGAAGATCAAATTACAGTAGTAGAAAATGTAATAGAAAAATAGTCTAAGAACTTAGAGGAAATGGATACAGTAATGCTCACGATGAGAGAAAAGATGACTTCCCTGGGGAACAGACTAGGAAGAAACAGAGAAGCCACGATAATTAATAAATAATAGAAGAAAAGCAACACTGATGAAAAAATGACTGTAGCATGAAAATGTACAAAAAAATAAAAAAAATCTGAGGGTAGTTTTCAAACTCTACAGATAAGGAAAAAAGATTCCACAATAATCCAAGGAATTATAAGTAATATCTTATAAAAAAACAAAACTGGATTGGCCTTCAACTTCTCTATGCAATCTTGAGTGGTATATAATAACAAAAGAAATAGCACCTATAAAATAGTGAAGACAAACACTCTGACACAGAATTCCACATCCATACCACCTGTCACCTGTATAGGAAAGCAACAAAATCCTGTATAGGATACGCAGATACAGAATACATAACACCCAAAATGTTCTTCATGAAAAATCTGCTTGAAACCTTAGACCAAAAGTAAATTCCAAATTACAACAATATCAAACAAATGAGGGATTTGTGCCTAGAAATGAGTGTCACTGAAAACAAAAATACTGAAAATTTAAAAATGTCCACTGCAAAAGCTTCTAGGACTTGTTCCGATTCTCGTGCAATTTTTGTCATATTCCACTTCTCCCACCTTCTGAGAGTTGTCATACCAGGCTTTGATAAAATATATTTGAATAACAGAAATAGGTTTTAAGTCACTCTAGGCATCTTATCAAGCTGGGCGGTACTTAGAACAAGATACAGGTTGGGTCAAGAGGTTCATTCACAGCTAGAGTTTTATTCACAGCTTGAAAGAGGAAGGGATGTGATCTTTTGGGTCAGAGGCAGATTTAGACAAAAAGAATCCAGAATTCTAGATAGCTTGCTCTGTGAACACTTGTTTAATGAGGTTTAGTTTATACTGAGATATTCGTCTTTATTTTATTTTTTTAAGACTTTATTTATTTATGAGAGACACAGAGACAGAGGCAGAGACCCAGGCAGAGAGAGAAGCGGGCTCCCTGAAGGAGCCTGATGTGGGACTCAATCCCAGAATCCCATGATCACAACCTGAGCCAAAGTAAGATGCTCAACCACTGAGTCACCCAGGAGTCCCAAGATATTCATCTTTAGAGTTTCTAACTCAGTGGATGGGTTTCTGATCCCTTGGACATTCAATTGTTCAAAGACCCTATCTTCATGAGAATTAAACTACCATTATGCTTAAGTATTCTTTTTATTTACCTAATTGATTTCATTTTATCCATCTAATAAAAGATTTGTATCGTTATTGTACTAGGTTACCCACCTATTCTCTAGAAGTTCCTACAGTTGGCTCACAAAGGACTCATTCCAATAGTGACTGAAATGGTTCTGAGGCTCTGTTTTCTCTAAGTAAAGGTGTGGACCATAACCAAGGGCTTGGTTCATAATATTTACATCTTTCTTCTCTCTTATAGACTCTAAATGTTCTTCCCTATATTTTTTCTTAATATTTAATTTAGTAACATTCAGTATGATCAAAAATTTGTAAGCTCCTCAAGGGCAAAGGCTGTGTCCTTATTATTCTATCCCTAGATTCCAGTGCCTGGTGTTGTGTGTGTATGTAATATACATAGTAAAAATTTGTGAAATTTCTATAAACTCAGCTATCTAATATTAAATATACAATTAGAGATTAAAAATATTAACTCTATTTAAATAAATAAATCACATATGTATGGTTTAATTTCTGTGTAGCTTAAAAACGTTTAAAAAATTCAAATTTTTCATAAAACATCTTTATGTAGAAGTAATCTATAGCAGGACCTACTTTGGGGTTGCAATTCAACTCAACATTTATAAGTAAGAGAAACTTCAAAACAGCTCTTTTCCTTTCTCTGTAAAACCAACAACAAGGTAGGAGCAATAGTAAAATACCATAAAGCTCCTTTATTTTTTTTTCTCAAAATACATGGTTTGACCTTAGTACCCAATTTGCAAAGCATATATCCATCTCAATTATGTTTGAATATTTAGGTTTCTTATCTTTATATTAGAAGTGGATATTAATAACAGTACTTCTTATAAAAACTTGCTATCCAAACTTCAGACATTAAAATAAAATTGCTATATATTTTGAATACTAAATGACATTTTCTATAGATTACAGAAGAAAAGAAGGATTTTCTCCACTAGTTTGCTATTTTTTGTTATTATTTGGTTACTACGTCAGCAAGGATGATAGAATAAATCATGTTTGAACTTTAGGCCCAGACAATACAAATCCTTCCTTGCCATTTAGTGGATTTCTCACTTGAGCAAGTCACTTTAATTTTCTCTCAGTTCATTTATCTATAAATTATGAGATAATGATATTTACCTTCCCAGTTGTTCTGGGGATTTAAGTGAAATTATAAAAGAAAGAGAGGAAGAAAAAAAAGGGAGGAAGGTAGGAGGGTGGGAGAAAGAAAGGAAATAAAAAGGCAGATCAAGAAAGAATGAGAGAAAGGGAGAGGTGTGTTTTTTGTAGTGAACTTTCATGTCATTTTCTTACCCATTTCACTGATTTTCTTAAGAACCAAAAGAAGCATTTATTCAACAATTACTAGGTGCCTTTTATGGGACAAACACAGTTCTACGTACTATGAATATAAATAAGGACAAATATATATCATGTATCAATCAGTCTAGTCAGCAAAATAGAAATCAACAGAGAAAATTCCTTGAGGGAGCTGAGGCAAAAGCAAAATGGAAAACCGCAGGTAACAAGGAAGCATGAGAAGCAGCCACAACCCCAGGGCTGAATGAACAAAATGAAAGGTGCAGCCCCATGGAACTGACACTTGGATTTCTAAGGAGCTGAGCAACGCAGCCCAGGCTCTGCTGGTACCGTAAAGATGTGCTGTCACAGAGTGGGAGCTGGGACTTCTGAGGGAAGGAGACCGCTCTACAGCTGCTGGTCCCTCTCAGGGTATAAGGAGGCTGGCTCTGGAAGTGCCAAACAAGCTGGTGGCTGCACCAATGTGAAGACTCGTCACTAGGGTGACAAGCCACCAAAGGAGGAGGTAGTACTGGTCCTCCTCTCCATCCTACTAGTCTTCCTCTATGTCCTGCTGGCACAATCTACTAAGAAGTTAGTGGAGAAAAAAGAAACATAAATTATGGCCATCGCATCACAAAAGTAAAGAAAAGTAGATTTGGAGTTGGAAGCCAATAGCCTAATAATTGACAGAAATCACAGAGAAAATACAATTTAATGGAATTACTGTAACTGAACTTTTTTTTTTTTTTTTGCAACTGAACTGTCGTTCAGGATTTTACCTCACCCTGAATCATAACAAGAGGCAATTGGGTATTTGACTTCCATAACTTACCCATAATTCACACTTAGTAAACAATACATAACTTTAAAATTCCATAGGTAAGCGAATCTTGTATTTGGTTGTATACTTCAAATATAATGGATTGCATTTGCCTGTTCATAATAAGTACTACCCAAAAGTAAAAATTCAAAGATTAAAAATGACTTTGAGTTTGGGTTAAATACTGGTTGCACAGAAAACTCTGATAATGACTTTTAAAAATGAACTTTAACTCAAAACCTCTTATTTTTAATCAACCTAAAATCAATGTCCTTATATTGTCCACCAATCATTACAGGTTACTGTTGTCCAAAATATTGCACATAAGCTAAAACTCAGAGACAGATAAATTTTTGTTACACTAACAAAGTGTGATATCTATCTAAAAATTGACTCATTTCTTGACTTTATAAACATTGATTCAGCTTTAAAATTACTGTATTTTGACAAATATCATTTTAATATTTAAAATGTACTACATTTAGTCTATAGTAAAAATGTAAAAAACAAGCCTCAATTTATCTGTGTGATTTATTAATAAGAATAAAAAATACATAAGGTTGACACATTTTTAAGGGCAATAAAGTTGTACATTCATTTTAGTGTGTATTGTCAGGTTTAGTTAGGTGATATGTCCCCATGTTATTCAATCTGGTTATGTAGTATATGAAATATAAGAATACTGACAGTTTGCAGCTTTTTTGGTGACTGATTTCAAAATTTATTCTTTGAGTCATAAATGTAAAATGTCAATGGGTCAATGAGTATATGAAAGAAAGAATTAAATTTGACAATAAACTATATAACTAAATTTGTTTTAACACCCACAACACTTTCAGAGAGCCTTGACTCATACTCATCTTCCTTCAAACAAAGACTGCAGGGGAGAAAGAATGCTCTCTGCCTCTGTCACCTGTTCTAATTACCAACACAGATTGCTGAGTGATCACCACAGGGGCAACTCATATCCAGGGAGAGAAAAATCAGTGGTGAGGACAGTTGCAAGAAACTTCTATTGATGTCTCAATCTCTATTTTCCAGATATGGTAGTGATACTATTTAAGTTTCTTTCTACATAAGGATGGACACAATTCTGCAATAATTAAAGCCACAAGGAAAACATTTTTAAATCAATGAACTGAAAAAAAAAATCAATGGACTGTTGGGTATCTGGGTAGCTCAGTGATTGAGCATGTGCTTTTGGCTAAGGGCGTGATCTTAGGGTCTTAGGATGGAGTCCCACATCGGGCTCCCCACAGGGAACCTGCTTCTCCTTCTGCCTGTGTCTCTGCCTCTCTCTCTGTGTCTCTCATGAATACATAAAATCTTTTTTAAAAAAAAATCAATGAATTGTTTACTCAAGAAAACAAAAATATTTTAAAATTTAATTTACATTTCATTTTTAAAAAATTCAATGTGGTCTGCCAACCAAGTGTACCAAATTAACCTCAATGAAAGACAATTTAGCTTTACAGGACTGTTTAAAAGTTTAAAACAGGACAATGGATAAAACTGCTGAGTAGCCAATCTAATCTGGTTAAGATGGTTGGTGACCATCTAATTGTTTGGTTCTCTAGAAAATCTGTTTGCCAGAAAGGGCATTTATTTCTCTGATCAATAAGTCTCCCTTCAGCATGGAAAAGAGTCAAGTCCGTTAAATGCCAAGATACTGCTTCATGAAGGCTTACATCTCAGCTATTTCCTACATAGCAAATTAGAAAATTCCTGAGACCAGACCAATTATAGAATGACAAATCATGTCTATCTGCTTTAAAAAGTGCAATGTGTCAGTTAATTATACACTTCATAGAGAAAATGTCTAATGGCTATCCTTATTGGTTCAAGTGTGACATTTATATTGACATTCAGAGTATTTTGATGAGATATATGTTTATTTGAAAGGAAGTACAATTGTGCAAAAAAAAATAATAATGATAACGTTAATTCCAAAGTTACATTAATGTGTCTATTTTGAGATTTATCTAGACCACTGAGAGAAAGATATAAAGATTTGGGGAACTGTGTATTTTACCCACTTATTTACTTTCTTGCTGGAATTATTCAGCAAATTTCTCAATATAGAGCTTTAATTTGTGCTTTTAATTTGATGATACCTCTACCAAACATTCACAAAACTTCATAAAATGTTGATATACCTTCACACACATATTTTTATATAATGGTTTCATCTGAATGCACTTACATTGTTTCATAAATGCAACTTTCTCATGTTAAGATACGTGTTTATTTCCTTTTCAAAATAAAATCTAATATAATTCCATCATTAAAAACTACCTCTTAAGTCTGTAGCTCCTTGATCTCCATTTTTGAAAACTAAAACAGTGGGGCTCTGGTGTTAGAATACTTGGGTCCAAATTTCAGATCTGCCATTTGCTATTTCTTTAATCGGACCAAGGTCTTTTCCACAATCAGTCACTGAAGAGTGTGAAAAAAATTGAGTGGCATCATCCTTATAGAATTTCCATTCCTTAGTTGTCAAAGCACTGTGAGAATGAATCTGTCTTGACCTCAATATGAAAGGCCAGTGTTTGTGGACTTGTTCATCATTTATCTGCCTA
This sequence comes from Canis lupus baileyi, assembly GCF_048164855.1. Classification (NCBI taxonomy): domain Eukaryota; kingdom Metazoa; phylum Chordata; class Mammalia; order Carnivora; family Canidae; genus Canis; species Canis lupus. Next base: position 6,695,337 of record NC_132848.1, on the reverse strand, counting down.
ACTGAATATCATAGAGGGAGGCTATAAGATATATGGTAGATCAAAGAGAATGAGGGGCCAAGGAGCAGTCACTGTTTGGTATAACCAGAGTGCTTGAGTTTTCCATAGGGTCAACTATCTTCCCAGACCCACCCAGATAAGCTACACACTAGACAAGGGGTGTTGAAACAAAATGAGAATTATATTTAGACCCAGTTAAATGTTTATTTTTCCCTCATTTTTCTTTTTATCTCAAGTTATTTCTTAATTTTATGATATTGTCAGTGACATTTTAACTAGTTCCTTTTTTACTCATAATGATTTCTGCTTTTCAACAAATCTATTAATATAATCATTTATAGATATCCAGAAGTGCACTGAAATAATTGTTTTATTTAGGGGCCATTGATTTGAGGCAGTACAGTCATCTTAGAATACTTAGCTTGCCACACTATTGAGAGTGAAGTGTCATTAACTCTCTTTAGAATTTGGAGCAATAAACACTTTACCTCCAGTCATAAACCCTGGATAAAAATTGTGAATTATCAATAAAAGTTGCCCTTGATATCCTGTTACATTGGGAAACTGAGTTGTCTTCCAAGAGTTAAAATATTCATTTTACTGGGCTATCAAAACTGTAACCTAAGTGACTCCATCTCTTTATTTCAAAGATTTACTTATTTATTTATTTAAGAGAGACAGACTGTGCATACACGGAAGGAGAGGGAGAAGCAGACTCCCTGCTGAGTAGAGAACCCAATGTGGGGCTCGTTCCCAGGATCCTGAGATCATGACCTGAGCCAAAGATAGCCGCTTACCTGACGGATCTACCCGGCGCCCCTCATCTCTTTATTTCAGATCTGTACCAATGCGTTTAATACTGTCCAAGAAAGTAATACCACCCAGCCAGTTTAGTGATTATATCCATTTTCTTCAACTTCAAATCTTCAATTAAGCACTTCATATTATTTTATAATCTTATTGATCCATTCATTCAATCATTTGGATTGCTCTCTCACTTTCTACATTGAGGACTCAACTTTTTTGCCTCTAACTTTCTGCTATTTAAGATTTTTTATTTCAAACCAGAGAAATAGGGACACCTGAGTGGTTCAGTTGTTGAGCATCTGCCTTGGGCTCAGGGCATTATCCTAGAGTCCTGGGATCAGGTTCTTCATCGGACTCGCTGCATGGAGCCTGCTTATCCCTCTGCCTATGTCTCTGCTTCTCTCTGTGTGTCTCTTATGAATAAATAAAATCTTTAATATATTTATAATTCAAACCACAGAAATATACAATGCTCAATATAAGCACAAAAATGGTGGGGGATAGAATTCTGGCGAGAATATCTCTAACAGCCCAGGGATCCAGATTTGGAAATCAATCAGGAACTGTTTTAGGCAGAACAATGTGCCCAGAAAGGTATCCTCATCATAATCTAAGGATCTGTGAATGTATGACTTCAAAAGGAAAAGAACTGTTCAGATGTGATTAGCTAAAGGATCTTGAGATGGGGAGATTATCATGGATTATGTGGGTGGGTACACATAATCAAAAGGATCCTTTCAAGAAGGATCAAAGTCAGAGAGAAAGTTGTGATGATAAAAGTCACAATGAAAGCAAAAGAGGGTAAGGGAAAGGAAGAAGACGGAAAGAGACTGATTAATTGACTGACTGATTTGAAGATGTTAGTTCATAGATATGAAACATGAGTAAGGGGACAAGAGCCAAGGAATTCAGCTGGCCTCTGGAAGCTAGACAAGGCAAGTAAAGAGACCTTCCCCTAACACAGTATTGCCAACACCTTGAATTTAAGACATGACCTCCAGAATTATAAAGTGAATGTGTTAGGCCACTTAGCTTGTGGGTACAGTAGAAAAAGGAAATTTAACAAGAACGAAGAGGAGCATCATGTAATCACAGTCTAATCACAAGATATATTTACTGAAGATGCTAAAGCTTAAACATTAACTATCCAATACTTGTCATTATAGCCCCACAATCATCCACTGAATAATTTCTAGCTTTTCTTTTACTATCTCATGACTGAAAGCACACATAGGAGCATCGTTTTGACTGAATCTAAATCAAATCCTTAGTCCTAAATTGCCAGGGCACTGGGAGAATGAATCTGCCATAACTTCATTGGAAATCTTAGCAGGAAAGAGACTTGCCTCTCTTTGTTCTTAGCATTCTTCTCCCAAGAGAGAGATGCTCTAATTCTAATCAGCTCAAAGCAGTAAATGTCCAAGATAGCTTTTGAAGAATCTTTCTTCTTATTCTTTTAAAGTCATCAGTGACACTTCTGTTGCCAAATAAATGCATAATTTTCAGTCCTCATCTTACTTAGTTTTTCAGGGGCATCCATAATGTTGATCATTCTTTTCCTAATATACCTATGTTTCTTCTGTGAGAACATGCTGCGCTATGAAATAAGTCCATTAGTAGGCCATTGTTGTTCTGCTGCTCCATCTTGGTTTCATTTGACTCCTATCCTCCTAATCCATCCCTAATAGTTGGAATTCCCAGGTTTGTCCTAACTCTCCACAGTCTTTCTCAATTTTCTAATGGTCTCCATAATGTCTATGGTTTTAAAATACCATATACATGATAATGCTTCCTAAATTTTTAGTTAATGCTCCATTTTTAACCACTAAACATTTATTTCCAACTGCTTCTCACTCTTTCCTTAAACATCAAGAGGCACCTCAAACTAACAAACCTAAAGCTTCACTCTTCACTTTTATTCATAAGCCTGTGTCTGCCCCATTTTTTTTTTTTTTCCTAACTCCTCAGGTTGCACCACCATTCACTCAGATGTTTAAGCCAAAAGCTGGGAATTTCTCTGAATCTTTATACATAAATCACAGAATCAAACTCTGGCTAACATAAATGTAAAATTATTCTAAGTAAATTTAGATTCCCAAAAGCAATAAAATAATGAAAAACCAAGCTTTGATCCAGACAGGAAACAAGAGCTTTAGCAATGGTCTCTTGGCAGGAACTGAATAGTTAGACTGCCCTGCAGCCAATGAACTCCACTGTTCCAACTTTCACCAGTCTCTCAAGATGAAAACATCTAGGAGATTGTGCCCAATGGGCTATACTTCATGTATCTAATCCCTGCTAATATTTTCCCAGGGGCAAATACCTGACAAAGGGGCCTTCAGGAATATTTTAAGTTTTCAGGAGAAAATGGGATATATGATTTTCTTGTTCTATTAGTTCTATACATTATGAGGGTATAACAACACCATGAAAGGCAATTTGGATACTGTTAGAAAACAGAGATGGTTTCTGCATGATCAGAAAATAGTTATTTGGCTATCTACTAGAATATTTCAATACATTTTAGCACTGTATTCTCTTGAGTCTACATCTAGATTATAGCTTTAAACAACCAATTCCTTTCTATTTCCATTTCTAAGTCACCAGAAATTTTTATCCAGTCAACCGCAATGGCCTACTGATTCATTTACTTTCCTTCTTATTTATCTCTCAATTAATTCTCCACTTAGCATAGAACTGAACTTGTAAAAATCTAAAATGAATTTTGTCCCTTCTTAAAACTCTCCAATATCCTTCAATAGCACTCAAATACACTCCAGATTTCTTAACTGATCTTAATTTCTAAAATGATCTTTCTAATGCTCTTTCAGAAGTTATCTTTATTAGTCTTCACTTTATTTTTTCAGGTAATCTTTGATCATTCAAACTATGTAAGGTCCACTCCTATTTTAGCATGCATTGTACTCTAGTTTTTACTTCAAAGTACTTATCACAATTTGTAAGAGTATATTTAGCTTCTTTCTTTTTTCTTGTAAGCTCTATAATAATAGTAGCTATATCTATTCTCCTTATGTCTTGCAGGTAGATAGCAATAAACAAATACTTTGGAATAAATGGATGCAATGCATTAGTCTCTTAGGGTTCCCATAGCAAAGTATCACAAACTGGGTACCTTAAAACATCAGATATTTATTGTCTCACTATTCTGGAGGCTGTAAGTCTGAGACTGAGGTGTCAAGAGAACCATGTACCCCTTGAAATCTGTGGAGAAGAATCCTTCCTTGCTTCCTCACAGCTTCTAATGTTTACTGGAAACCTTTGATATTACCAGCCTTGTAGATTCACATTGTGCCTCTGTTGTCAGATGGCCATCTTCCTTCTGCTGGCTTTTGTTATCGTTTTTGTTTTAGAGACATACAGAGAGAGAGAACAGGAGAGAGAGGGTGTGGGGAAGGGTGCAGGGAGAGGGAGATAGAGAGAAAGAAATCTTAAGTAAGCTCCATATCCAGTGCAGAGCCAGCTGTGGGGTCTTGTCAAGACCTGAGCCAAAGTAAAGAGTTAGATGTTTAACTGACTGAGCCCCCCGGTATCCCTCTTCCTCTGTTTTCTCATAATCTTCTTATAAGTATACTTACTGGTCATACTGCATCAAGGGCCCATCCTACTCCAGTATGACCTTATCTTAAATTAACCAATTATGTCTTCAATGACTCTATTTTCAGGTAACACTACATTCTGATGTACTGGGGATTAGGACTTCACATTATCTTCCTGGGAAACACAATTCAACTAATAAAAATGAATGTTAGAAGAAATATGTAAACCACCTTATGTCAATGACGTTTTTCTAAAGCAGAGTAAGATTTATTTGTAATGTTGTCTTTGGAATTAACTTATCAACCAGGAGGGCTGGATTACTAATAATAAATAGACAAAGGAATGAATAAAAGAAGGAAGATAGCACTATGTGCATTTTTCCATCAAAAATAGGAAAAATTGTGGAGGGACAGCTATATGAAAAAGAATGAAACTGGACCACTTTCTTACATCATACATAAAAATAAATTCTTTGACATGGGCCAAAGCAACATTTTTCTAGATATGTCTCCTGAGGTAAAGGAAACAAATGCAAAAATAAACTATTAAAACTACACCAAATTTAAAAGCTTTTGCATGGCAAAGAAAGCTACCAACAAAACAAAAGGGAAACCTCTTGCATGGGAGAAGATATCTGTAAATGATATACCCAATAAATGGTTAATATCCAAAATATATAAAGAACAGATACAACTCAACAAAAACAAATAATCCAATTAAAAAATGGGCCAAGGACCTGAATAGACATCTTTTCAAAGATATACAAATGGCCAATAGACATAGAAAAGAAAGTTCAACATCCCTAATCATCAGAGAAATACAAATCAAAATCAAAATCACAATGAAATACCACCTCATAGCTGTCAGAATGGCTAAAAAAAAAAAAAAAAAAAAAAAAATAATAATAATTATCGGCAAGAGTGTGCAGAAGGAGAACCCTTGTACACTGTTAGTGGGAATATAAACTTGTGCAGCCACTCTAGGAAAAAAGTATGGAGGTTCCTCAAAAAATTAAAAATAGAATTACCATTTGATCCAGCAATTCCATTACTGGGTATTTACCCAAAGAAAGGAAAAAATACTAATCCAAAAAGATATATGCATCCCTATGCTTATTGCAGCATTATTTAAAATAGCCAAGATATGGAAGCAACTCAAGTATCCACTGATAAGTGGATAAAGATGTGGTATATATATAATGGTATATTAGCCATAAAAAAGGAGATCTTGTCATTTGCAATAACGATGAGACTAAATGATAAAATACTAAGGGAAATAAGTCAGAGAAAAACAAATACCATATGATCTCACTCATATGTGGAATTTACGAAACAAAACAAAAAGACACAAACAAAAAAGCAGACAAATTCAGAGAACAAAATGGGTGTTGCCTGAGGGGAAGTGGGTGGGGCATGAGTGACACAGATAAAGGAAATAATGAATACATTTATCATGATGGGCACTGAATAATTTACAGAAATGCTGAATCATTATATTGTATACCTAAAACTAATATAACACTATATGTTCATTATACTTCAATAAAAAAACCCAAATAATCAAAAAACAAAACTGAAAAATAAAGTAGGGAACTATGGTCAAAGGATATGAATGTTCTACTTTCTGAGGCAAATTTGCTTAAAAATTAATATTCTTTAAAACTGAGTAACATATATACAAGAATTTGCTGTATTATTTTCTGTAATCTTTTGATACATTCTACAATAGATGGAAACAATGAGGACTGCGCTAAATGCATATGTGATAGAAGGAGAGTTTGGTGAAAGTAAGGGTCAAGAAGTAGGTACTCAAACCAGAACTGTGGAAGTATCAGGAAAATATGACAAATTCATGATACTTTTATTGTAAATCTATTAATTCCATCTTTATTCATCTAGAAAGCTAGCTGGAAGCTGATATTCATGACTCAAGAATCTCCTTACATGTCCCTTCTCTTAGCAGCCCCTAGATTGGTTTGCATTTCCTTCATTTCTGTCTCTGAAGCCATCTGACCTCTCTCCATCATGGTCACAGCATGCATCATACATAGTCTGTCTTCTGAATTAGATTATGAATTTACAGGGGGTGGGGATTATTTCTCTTCCTTATTCTAAGCAATTTTCATGGTAATGGCATTTTTTAGAAATTCATCATTTTTTTAATTAAAAGTCAAACATAGTCTTTTAAGTATAACCATTTTATTGTGATTCTAATATATAGGAAAATACCATAAACAGTTTTTAATTATATTGAACTACATATAAGCTTATCTTTGGGTAAATTTCTATTGAAGTTACAATGAAAAATGACATACAAAGCCTATTATAAAAATAGTCAATAGTAACTTTTTCTACTCTGTATGTCGTACAAGACATATTTGAGCATAAGAAAATGCTTTGACAAAAAAAATGACTATGGGATTTTTTGACAGCTGTCTGGAGTATTTGAAAAGTTGTCATGGAAAAGAGTGATTGTTTAGTAGGTTGATTTTAACTTTCACAAAAAAGAACCAGCATTATAGATGAAGGTAAGGTTACTTTAACAGAAGATATAACTTTCAGAAAACTAAGGTTATGTAACAATGGGTTGAGTAACATAATGAAGATGGACATATACATATAGAACTGTGGAAATTACAGGCTAGTGATATCGCAGAACATATTTCTGTAATGGCTTGTAATTTGAATCAAATGGACCTTAAGTATTCCTAAATCTCTCTTCTTTTATGATATAACTCAGAAAAGTTAAAACATAAGGTGGTTTTAATATTTGTTAATGTTAAGTCATATACATAAACTATAAGGTAATTGATATTAGAATTCCTCTTAATTCTTTACATTATTCTCCAAAATGTGATGAAATTGTCTATGTTCCACACGTTGACAGGACAAATGGATATCTATCCATGCATATGGAAAACACACACACACATTAAATTCTGGGGAAGATAACAGCAATTTGACAAAAATGAAAATAATTATAATAAATGGTAGTAAGGATTCTTTGTGTAATGCCATAGTAGAAAAAGCACACATTTTGATTTGATTCAGGCAGGCAAATTAGAATGTTGGCATCAGGAACTCCTCAATTATAAGATACAGAATAATTAGAAAAATAGCCAATAAGGTAAGGATGAAGGTGTTTTAGATGTGCTGATTTTGACAGAGTTTGTTACTGATGCGCCAGGGTTAATTGACTTGCAGATATAATGAATATGCCATGGTAGGTGGGAATCATCAAGTTAGAAAAGATTGCTAACTATAAGGAAGAAACAGGGGTACCTGGGTGGCTCAGTTAAGTGTCTGCCTTGGGCTCAGGTCATGATCCTGAGGTCCTGGGATCTTGCCAAATGAGTTGGGCTCCCTGCTCAATGGGAAGTCTGTTTCTTCCTCTGCAAGTGCTCCTCCCCTCACTCATGCTCTCTCTAGCTCGCTCTCATTAAAAATAAATAAACAAATAAAAATTAAAATAAAAAAATAAAATAAAAAGAAATAAATACAAAAGAAAAAAAGAGCTTTGATAAGTGTGGGCTAGTGTGGGATAAAATGAATGAAGCTGCCACTGCTTTACATACTTTCATGAGGCCATAATAAAAAATAACATTGAAAGACTTAAAGACAGGAGAAATACTATTTCACATTTGAATGTCACTTCTAAAACTGAAGTAATAGGGATAAGAATGAAAAGAAGACATTACATCATATAATTTGATGTTACATATATACAACAATTTTTACTATGACAAGTTCTTTATTGCAAACAAATAGCAATTCTAATTTGAATCTGATAGTCATTTGGAAGGTAAATTTTTGAAATTTTTTCCTTTTAAATGTAGAAATGTTCTGAATTGTTATGGAATTAGACTGTAATCTCATGAAGGGCAGGTATCACTCTGTGAGTGTGTGTGTTTATGTGTATAATATCCTATATCCAGCATAGGCTTTTTTTCATAGACTATTCATAATAATAAAGCGCATTGTTGAGAGTATTATTTTGATGGATGTTTTCATATATTATATGGATATTTTTGCTGTTTTATAATTACTCTTTCATTTATCCTTTCTCTATGGAAAGAACTCTTTATAATTTGTATTTAATTTGGCTACTTGTTGGTATATAAATATAGCCTTGATTCGTTTCAAGTAGACTCATCTAATGATGAATAAAATACTTCCCAGGGGGCTAAAAATGACTTTCTTCTAAGCATGCTCTTACCAAACTGACCACTAGTGATTTCAATGAAGAGAAAATGATGTTTTCCTCTGTAATGCAGTTTTTATGCTATGGATGTATAATTCCTAATTGATAAAATCTAGCTATAGTCTTTTGGTTTGTCCCTGTTTCTTGAAGAATCTTAATTCTTATTCCACACTTGATTTTATATTTTTCCTCTTTTTAGAATGTTTTATTTGATTCCTACTGTTAAAAGCAACTTTTTTGAATCATAGATTATATTTATAGCTTGCACATTGTAAGTGTTACTTATTGATTATGTATGTGTTTCTCGCTGATACCACAGGCTTGCTTAAACATAACTTATTCCTTCTTTTGAATTTTCTTTTATCTTTTATTTTTTACTTAATATTCTATTATCAAATATTCACATGAATATGTTTTGATATTTTAACCAAATTATTCTAAAAGTTGAGAATTGATAAAGCTAGTCTTAATAACAGAACCATGTCTTTCATATAAATCTTTCTATTAAAATTGGAATTTGAGTATCAAAAAATTGCCATAAATTCTAAAAACAATTCTAAAAACATGAGCATTCTGAAAACTCTGATTTACTGGGAAATTAATGCAAATTCTTTTCAAAGGCCTGTATGATCTTTTATAATGTAGTCTTTATAGGAATAGGGTGAATGAAGAACTTACACAGAATAGGTGTTCTAACAAAAACAAAGCATAAGTTAAAAAGTCTAAGTGTTAGATTTTTTAAGTAATACTTAAGTCAAAATGGAAACCACTCTATAGGTTGTAACATATCAGGCACATACACACACAAAAAAATAACAAATCTCGCCAGGATTAGTTTTATTGATTAATTTTCTTGCCAGTGGAATAATTTCATCAATCAGCAACACTAGTTGTCCCATCAGGGGCTTTGCCAGTGTCCACTACCTGACTCATGCTTTAGAAAGGGGTATTGGAAAAGATTCCCTCATAGCATCTGTACAGAGTTTATGTTACATTCAGAGATTGCTAGCTTTCTTGTAGTATATTCTAGCTGGGGATTTTTTATTTCCATATACTTGTTTTTTGTTTGTTTTGTTTTTCTTTTTTAGCCAGAGTCCATCCTCTTCAGTATTCAATTATATTTTAAAATTTTTTATTTTATTTTATTTATTTATGATAGGCACACAGTGAGAGAGAGAGAGGCAGAGACATAGGCAGAGGGAGAAGCAGGCTCCATGCACCAGGAGCCCGACGTGGCATCTGATCCCGGGTCTCCAGGATCGCGCCCTGGGCCAAAGGCAGGCGCTAAACCGCTGCGCCACCCAGGGATCCCCTCAATTTTATTTTAATAGATAACAATTGTGGATGGAGTATTCTGTTTTGTATAGAATAACGGCAGAAATATTGATTAATTGGGCTATTCTATACATTCCCTTCTCTAATAAGCTAAAAAAGGCAAATATGATGAACATATGTATGTATGACATCTCACACATTCTAGATACTCAAAATAGCCTTTGTTTCAAAGTACAGGAAAGAAGAGAAAATACTGTCTTTGAGAGCATTACCCAATTCATGGCAAGAAAACCATTTCATAGCAGTAAAAGGAAGACACCAGGCCCATGTTCCTGGGTTTAGTTCTTGCTTATGCAAGCTACCAACTATTGGCAATTGACTTGATCTCTCTGTGCTAAAATGGAATAAAAGAAATACCTACCTTTTAAGATTGTTCTAAGAATTAAAATATTGGGATGCCTGGGTGGCTCAGCAGTTGAGCATCTGCCTTTGACTCAGGGTGTCATCCTGGAGTCCTGGGATTGAGTCCCACACTGGGCTCCCTGCAAGGAGCCTGCTTCTCCCTCTGCCTGTGTCTCTGCCTCTCTCTCTGTGTCTCTAATGAATAAATAAATAAAATCTTAAAAAATTAAATATATTTATTCTCACAAAACCCTTAGGACAATGTCTGGCACATAGAACTCAATATATATTAGTTATGATTATTTAAAAAGTAACATTGATGATTTAGGGGGAAGAGAGCAGTAGAGTAGGGGGACTGGAGGCTCATCTCATCCCCTGAATACAACTAGATAATTGTCAAATCCATCCTAAATAACCCAGAAATTGACCTGAATCCTGGCAGAACAAACCCCACAACTAAAGGTAGAGAAGAGCTCACTTCGAAGAAGGTAGGATGTGCAGAGATGCAATTTGAGTGAGAAACAGATCATAGCTGCTGAGGTAGAGAGGGAGCCAAGGTCATGGCAAAAGGTGAGAGAGACTAAAACACTGGGGAGTGCATGGGAAATGAATGCCCATAGCTTTTGTCTTAGAAAGCAAGAGTGGCCATACTTCATATGTGCTTGCAAACACTGAGGCATAAAGACTGGAGTTCTAAGGGTCAGGGAGCTTGGCTCAGAGAGAACCCAAAGGCATTGGGGCAGCTTTTGGAGAGAAGGCAGGACACAGTCCAGGGACATAAAGCCTGGAAACAGTGACCAGAAGAGCACCCGGGGCACACAGTGGGGAGGTTCCTTGCTCATCTCGTAGCCTGTTCCTGAGAGGTAGCACTCACAGAGAGACCTCTCTGGGAACAAAGGAACTGGCAGGTGCCATTTTTCTTCTCCCATCCCTCAATGTAAGCACAGGGCCACTTGTGGGAACCAGTGCAGTGCCAACACCTGGCATCTAACTTGCTTACACTAAGCCCTGCCCTCTGCCTCTTGCTCCACTGGAACTGCCCTTATCGCATGTCACACTTATCTCATTGTCAGTGTGTGGGCCCTCTGTCCCAGAAGAACCCAAGCTTCTGCTTACACCACATCTCCCAACATGATAGTTTTACAAAGCCTTGGTTCCAGCTGGTGGCAGTGGTGACAAGTCTCATTCCACAAGCAGATAAGAGCACACCTAGTTGAAATGTGCCACCCTTCAAACCAGAGATCGAACACTGCCCACAACAGGCAAAGAGAGCCTTTTGAAGATGACTGGCCTGAAGGATAAAGCAGCCAGGGCAAAACAGAGCACATGCAGCACATGTTGGAGACACTACCAGAAGCCCCAGGCCCTGAGGAACAGGGAACACTACAATGTGGGACACTACAGAGCTCCTTAGGCCATTATCCTCAAGAATAGGAGATGTAGTTGCCTTTTCTAACAGAGAAACAGGCACAGAAATATAGACAACATGAAAAGAAAGAGAAATTTATCTCCAGTGAAAGAACAAGAAAGGGCCACAGACAAAGATCTAAGTGAAACAGATATAGGTAACATTTCTGAAGGAATATTTAAAGCAATGATCCTAAGGATACTCCATGGATTTGATAAGAGAGTGGAAGACATCACTGAAACCCTTAACACAAAGATTTAAAAAAAAAAAAAAAAAAAAGAACCAATCATAGGTGAAGAGTGAAATAAATGGGGTTAGAAACATGCAGGTTGAAAGAATCAGAGGAACAAATTAATAACCTAGAAGACAGAAAAAAGTAATCAAGATGAATAAAAGAGAAAAAAGAAGTATGCAAATGAGAATAGACTTAGGGAACTCAGTGACCCCATCAAACGTAACAGTCACATTATAGGAGTTCCAGAAGCAGAGACAGAAGAGGGGACAGAAAATTTTTTGAAAAGATAATAGCTGAAAAGTTCCCTAATCTGGGGAAGAAAACAAATATCCAGATCCATGATTTATAAGAACCCACAATAAAATCAACTAAAGCAGATGCACACCAAGACATATTATAATTAAAATGACAAAATATAGTGATATTAATCTTTAAAAAAATCTTAAAAACAGCAAGACAAGACAGAGTGCCTAGGTGGCTCAGTTAAGTTGGGTGTCCAATTCTTGGTTTCACTGAGGTCATGATCGCTTGGGTCATGGAATCAAGCCCTGTGTCTGTCTCCATGCTCAGTGGGGTGTCTGTTTGAGGAGTCTCTCCCTCTGTCCCTCCCCTAACTCACTTTCATACTTTCTCTTTCTGAAATAAATCAATAAATCTTTAAAATAAATCAATAAATCTTTAAAATAAATCAATAAACCTTTAAAAAAGAAAGGAAAGAAAGAAGGAAGGAAGGAAGGAAGGAAGGAAGGAAGGAAGGAAGGAAGGAAGGAAGGAAGGAAAGAAGAAGGAAAGAGACAGTAATATAAAAGGGATATCCCACTAGGCTAGCAGGGGGTTTTCCAGCAGAAACTGAAGAGAGAGGCATGTTATATTCAAAGTGCTGATTGGGAAAAATCTATAGCCCAGAATATTCTATCCAGCAAGGCTATCATTCAGAATAGAAGGAGAGATAAAGAGTTTCTCAGACAAATAAAAACTTAAAGGAGTTCATGATCACTAAACCAGCCCTGCAATAAATATTTTATTCCACTCTTTGAGTGGAAAGACCAAAAGTGATAGTACGAAGGTAGGAAACACAAAAGTAGTAAAAATGAATATTTCTGTAAAATATTAATCAAGGAACTCACAAAAGAAGTAAAATATGACAATATATACCTAAAATGTGAGGAGAGGAATAAAGATGGTTTCAAACCTAAACAACCATCAATTTAATATAGACTGCTATATGCAGAAAAGGTTATTTACAAACCTAATGATAACCACAAATCAAAAACCACTAATAAATATGCAAAACATAAAGAGAAAGAAATGCACATATATCACTAAAGAAAACCAGCAACCCATCAAAGAAAGAGAAGAAAGGATCAGAGAAATCTGCAGAAACAATCATGAAACAGGCAATAAAATGGCAAAAATGCCTATCTATCAATACTTACTTTGAACGTAATGGGCTAAATGCTCCAATCAAAAGACTTGCGGGCATAAAGGGAAAAAAATAAAAAAAAAAACAGGACTCATCTATATGCTGCTTACAAGAGACTTATTTTATACCTAAAGATAAAGAGACCTGCATACTGAAAGTGAGGGAATGGAGAAATATTTATCATGCAGTGGATGTCAAAGGAAAGCTGGAATACCAATACTTATAATAGACAAACTAGATTTTAAAACAAAGACTGTAATGACGGACAAAGAAGGACACTACATAATAATAAAGGGGAGAGTCCAATAAGAAGATATAAAATTGTAAATATTTATGCACCCAACATGGGAGCATTTAAATACATAAAACAGTAAATAACAAACACAAAGGAACTAATTGATAATAATACAATAATAGCAGGGGACTTTAACACCTCACTTATATCAACAGATCATCTAAACACCAAGGAAACAATGGCTTTGAATGACATACTGAACTAAATGGATTTAATAGATATATTTAGAACATTCCATCCTAAAACAGCAGAATACACATTCTTTTCAATTGCACAGAAACATTCTCCAGAATAGACCACAGGTTAACATGTTAGGTCATAAAACAAGCCTCAACAAATTAAATCAGATCAAAGTCCTACAAAGCATCTTTTTTTTGACCACAGGCTATGAAACTAGAAGTCAATATTAAAAAAATCTGGGAAGAACACAAATACATGGATGTTAAATAACATGATACTAAATGATGAATGGGTCAACCAGGAAATTGAAAAAGACGTTAAAAAGTACGTGGAAACAAATGGAAATGAAAACATAATAGTTAAAAACCTTTGGGATGCAGCAAAAACAGAGGGATGTTTATAGTAATACAGGCCTATCTCAAGGAGCAAGAAAAATCTTAAATAAACAATCTAATCTTATATCTAAAAGAGCTAGAGAACAAACAAAAACAAATGCAAAATCAGTAGAAGGAAGGAAATTATATAGAGCAGAAATTTGGGGCATCAGGGTGGCTCAGTCAGTTAAATGTCTGCCTTTAGCTCAGGTCATGATTCCAGGGTCTTGGGATCAAGCCCCATATTGGATCTGCTTCTTCCTCCCCCACTGCTTGCTCCCTCTCCCAAATAAATAAAATAAAAAAGAAAGATTAGACCAGAAATAAATCACATAGAGCCTAAAAAAGATAGATCAATGAAACTAGAAGCTAGATCTTTAAAAAAAAATCAATAAAATTGATAAACCTTGAGCCAGGGTTATCAAGAAAAAAAAGAGAAAGGACCCAAATAAAGAAAATTGCAAAGTAGAGAGAGAAATAACAGTCAACACCACAGAAATACAATTAATTATAAGAGAATATTATGAAAACTATATGCCAACAAACTGGACAACCTAGAAGAAATTCTACATAAATTCCTAGAAACATAATCCATCAAAACTGAAATAGAAAGAAATAGGAAATTTGAACAGATCAATAACCAGCAAAGTAATTGACTCACTAATCAAAAACTTCCAACAACAACAACAACAACAAAAAACTTTCAACAAACAGAAGTCCAGGACCAGATGCCTTCACAGGTAAATTCTACCAAACTCTTAAAGAAGAGTTAATACCTATTTTTCTGAAACTATTCCAAAAACTAGAGAAGAAGGAAAACTTCCAAATTCATTCTATGAAGTCAGCATTACTGACACCAAAACCAGATAAAGAAACCACTAAAAAAGGGAACTACTGGTCAATATCCCTGATGAACATAGATTCAGAAATCATCAACAAAATATTAGCAAACTGAATCTAACAATATAATAAAAAAATTACTCATTATGATCAAGTGGAATATATTCCTATGTTACAAGAGTGGTTTAATATTTGGAAATCAATCAATGTGATACATCACATCAACAAGAGAAAGGGGTGGCGCCTGGGTGGCTCAGTCAGATAAGCATTTGCCTTCACCTCAGGTCATGCTTCCAGGGTACCAATGAAGACATCCAGATAGCCAAGACATATGAAAGGATGTTCAACAGCACTCATCATCATCATGGAAATGCATATCAAACCTCACACTTGTCGGTATGGCTAAAACACAAGAAACAATAGGTGCTGGCAAGGATGTGGAAAGGGGAATCCTCTTGCACTATTGGTGGGAATGCAAATTAATGCAGCCACGCGGGAAACAGTATGAAGGTTCCTCAAAATAGAACTACCCTACAAACTAACAATTGCACTACTGGGTATTCCCCCAAAGAATACAAAAACATTGATTCGAAGGGATACCTGCAGCCCTATTTTTATAGCAGCATTATTTACAATATCTAAGATAAGGAAGCAGCTTAAGTGTCCATTGATTGATGATTGGATAAAGAAGAGGTATATATTTACAATGGAATATTATTCAGCCATAAAAAGAATGAAATCTTGCCATTTGCAAGGACATGGACAGAGCTAGAGAGTATAACAGAAAGCAAACAAAGTTGGTCAAAAAGACAAATACTGTATGATTTCAGTCATATGAGAAATATAAGAAACAAGACAAAGGAGTAAAGGGAGAGAGAGAGACAGAGAGAGAGAGAGAAACACCAAGACACAAGACTCTTAACTAGAGAACAAACTGATGGGTATCAGAGGAAAGGTGGTGGTGGGAGGGGGGCCCGGATGGGTTAAATAGGTGATGATGATTAAGGAGCACGCTTGTGATGAGCACCAGTAATATATGGAGTTGTCAAATCACTATATTGTACACTTGAAACTAATATTACACTGTATGTTAACCAACTGGAATTAAGATAAAAAACTTGAAAAAAAAAAAAAGGGTACCTGGGTGCCTCAGTGGTTGGGCATCTGCCTTTGGCTCAGGGCCTGATTCTGGAGTCCTGGGATCGAGTCCTGCATCCAGCTCCCTGCAGGGAAACTGCTTCTCCCTCTGCCTGTGTCTCTGCCTCTCTCTGTTTCTCTCATGTATAAATAAATAAAATCTTAAAAAAACTTTTCAAAAAAGTGACATGGATGTTTATATGTCTGACTTAATCATCATTTTGAGCACATCAAATCAGAGCATACACCTAGATCAATAAATGATATGAATGGGACAGCTATGTGTTATATAAATGTGGCACAGGGTCCTTACTACCATCAGAGAGTAGATCTCACAGAGAATAAACATATGGCCATCTAGGATTATAAACAGTACTCTACAAAACTGAATTAATTTAGGTAGATAGCTATAGGGAGGGAGGAGGGAGGGATAGATAGATATGGCTTAGCTTTATTTTACTTCTTTGTTACTTAAAAAATTCTGAGATAGTTTCAGAAAGAAAGTCTATGTACTCTCCACAAATTGCTCAAGCAGGAGGTTGGGCAAAAAATGTACAACGATGTAGAACATTATACCAAGTATATATATATAAAAAAATACTTTCCATGATAACCCATTTGTTCCTGATCTGTGCGCTTTAGAAAAACATTAAATCCCCCAAATAACTTTTGCTTATTAACATTCAGATGGAAAAAATAAATTAAAATAAAATAAAATAAAATAAAATAAAATAAAATAAAATAAAATAAAATTCAGATGGTTATTTTCCTACTCTAGTACCTAAGCTTATGGTAAAGGAAACGCCTTACCACAATAATTTGCATAATGTGTTGGCAATGGACTTAATATTTTTGTAGGTTAACCTCCCCACCCTTCATATGTTGAAACCCTAATTCCAAAGTGATGATTATGACAGTGGGGGCCACTGAGAGGTATTTCGGTCATAAAAGTGGAGCTCTGAGGAACAGGATTAGTGCCTTTACAAGAAGAGGCTTCAGAACTAGCTCACTCTCCTTTGTCATGTGAGTGAGTATACAACAAGAGGTGGATAGTCTACAACCCAGAGCTAGGTTCTCACCAGAACAGATGTAGAGCTGGCATTCCTGACCTCTGACTTGCAGCATCTAAAACTATGAGAAATACATTTCTCACCACTCTATGGTACCCTTCCAGTAGCAGCCTGAGCTAAGACAGTATTTATTTGCATCTTTTTTTTTTTTTTTTTTTTTTTATGATAGGCACACAGTGAGAGAGAGAGGCAGAGACACAGGCAGAGGGAGAAGCAGGCTCCATGCACCGGGAGCCCGACGTGGGATTCGATCCTGGGTCTCCAGGATCGCGCCCTGGGCCAAAGGCAGGCGCTAAACCGCTGCGCCACCCAGGGATCCCTATTTATTTGCATCTTAAGTAATTCATAATTTTAAAGCATTTTGCCTAGCACGTTAACAACACTTAAAAGATTTTAAGTTTCTTTTGAGAGACATCATTGAAGAGCATCTCCTTTACTTCCATCCTATAAAAAATGGTTAAAATTGTGGCACTGATTTCATATGTACTACATCACTTCTTTCTGCTTTATGTGCACAATGAGACTAAAAAGTAGAAATGCGAAGGAAAAGGGAAAAAAAAACTTAAAATAAACTTTAAAAACCTGTCTTAATTTAAGAGCATATTTTAAATTACACAATTCTCTAAACTACTAATGAAAATGATAGTCATTATAGTCTATCAAGTTATGTAACAAAAGCAAGTCAAAATGCAAAGAAAATAATGTATTTAGAGTTGTAAAAATAGAAAGGGGGCTCAGCTTTAAAAAGAAGCTTTTGATTTCTTTCTGGATGTAACATACAGAACAAAAGTGCATGCATTTAGTTAATACATCCCATTTTAGACAAGAATAATTGCATTTTAATTACAGCATTTAAAACAAGATCACATTTAAGAGACTCAGGTTCCCCAAGTAAAGGTTTTAGCAAATGTCTCAGTTTAGAAATGGGTAAATGGTGGTTATTTCTAGGGAGAAGGAAGATCCCAGAAGCCAGTTTTGAAACAAATACAAAATAATATGGGAATAGATCTTGAAATATATTTTGTGGTTCAAATTTCATGTAGCCATAAATTTGAGATCAAGTGTTATAAATACATGAAGATATCCATGCAAGTCCAAAATATCTCCGTGATTATTGTACTTTTTGGCCATAACATCAAAAGGCACTATCTACTGTTAGTGATTAAGTATATCCATCTGTAGGAAAGGCCCAGGGAGGCCAGAACCAGGTAATCTGAACCTCGGGGGCCTGGAAAATAAGAAAAACTGATGAAAAAGTCTTTTTTTTTTTAAATTTCATTATTTATTCATGAGAGACACAGAGAGACAGAGAGAGAGAGAGGCAGAGACAGGCAGAGGGAGAAGCAGGCTCCATGCAGGGAGCCTGATGCGGGACTTGATCCCGGAACCCCAGGATCACGCCCTGAGCGGAAGGCAGACGCTCAACCAGTGAGCCACCCAGGTGCCCCTGATGAAAAATTGTTATGGGAGAAAAGCCTCCAGGGAGAAGAGATATACATGGTACCTGGTAACATGAGGAAAAACCTATCAGTTCTACATGTTTGCCTACGCAGACTCCAGAAGGACACTGAATGAACCAGACTTTAAGAGAGTCCTTTGCATTAAATTTGATCCTGGCTATTCTGCAAAGAGTAGCCTCCTTTTGAATAATAATAATAATAATAATAATAATAATAATAATAACATAGCAGCCAAAACTCAAATGGAGATTTTAATGTGTCAGGCAATACTCTACAGGATCTTTAGCTAATCCTCACAGCCACCTTAGGAAGTGGGGATTTTTACTGTTTTAATTTTATATATGAGGAAAATATAGCATGAAAGTTAATCTGCCCATGGACATACAGCTAATCCACAGCAAGAGCAGAATATGAATGAAAAATCATAATCACAATGACTGTTTTGCAGTCTTCTAAGAGGCCTATTTTTTTGTTTTTTGTTTTTTGTTTTTTGTTTTTTTTTTTTTATGATAGTCACACAGGGAGAGAGAGAGAGAGGCAGAGACACAGGCAGAGGGAGAAGCAGGCTCCATGCACCGGGAGCCTGATGTGGGATTCGATCCCGGGTCTCCAGGATCGTGCCCTGGGCCAAAGGCAGGCGCCAAACCGCTGCGCCACCCAGGGATCCCTAAGAGGCCTATTTTTTAAACATTTTATTTATGAGAGAGAGCTCACACAAGCAGCAGGAGATGGAGGCAGAGGGTGAGGGAGAGGGAGAAGCAGACTCTCTGCTGAGTAGTGAGCCCCATTCAGGGCTCAATCCCAGAACTTTGGGATCATGACCTGAGCCCCAGAGCCAAAGGCAGATGATTAAGCAATTGAGCCACTCAGGAACCCCCTAAGAGGCCTATTGTAACAAACTGCTTGGATTTGTACTGGAAAAGGATGCATCTAAGCTTATAAAAAATCAGAAGAACAGGAAGCTCTTGAAAGAGATTGACTTTTGCTTATCAGTGAGCAAAAAACCCTAAAGTCACTGAAATGGAAACAGTGAAGTTGCGACCAGTATTTCTAGACTCTTCAGTTTTGAATGCAGCTTTCATGATGTTGGTTTGCAGCACCCTATCTACTGAAAAACAAGAAGGAGTATGTTTGGGGGTGGGGGGAGAAAACAAGAAAAGGAAAAGCAAAGAAACAGATAAGAGCAAAATATCCACAAATGCTAAGTTACGCATATTCTTTTAAACACAAATTCAGTTAAATTTATGCTTATTTTCTGCTTGCACGCCACACAAAGACAGCTGTGCTATCTTTTATTATATTTGGCATATATTTGAGATGGGGTGACATATACAGATGGCATGACATACAACATGGAATCCATACTATACATATAATCAATTTTGGGGCCACATGGAGCACCTCAAAGGGACTAGAGCAGAGCTTCTCCACCTTGGCACTACCCAAAGATAGGGTAATTCTTTGTTATGGGGGCTATACTGTGAATCATAGGGTTTTTTAAATAAGTTTATTTATTAACTTTTAAATAATCTCTATATCCAACACGGGTTTTGAACTTCATGACCCAAGATCAAGAGTCACATGCTCTTCCAACTAAGCCAGCCAAGCATGGCAATCATAGGATCTTTAACAGCATCCATAGATGTCAGTAGCACTCCCCTGATCATAATAAACTGCCTCCAGAAATTGCCAAATTTCCCATAGGGCAAAATTTCCCCAGTTGCAAACCACTGTGCTAGAGCATCTATAAACACAGACTCAAACCACAGTGCTTCTTATTTAGGCAACTGCATACCTACATGATCCAAAGTGAACAGCAGTGATTATTTAATAAAGTTTATAAGTTTTCTCTTGGAGAAATACATAAGGACAGCAACAGTGTGTGTGTGTGTGTGTGTGTGTGTGTGTGTGTGTGTGTGTTTCAAGGCAAAGAAAGTAAGTTAGTGAAGAACTGAAAATTTATAGGGTCATGGGAGGGAAAGAATTTTCTAGCAAACAGCAAATATCCCACCAATGCAACCTGCCAAGTACATGATTATCTCTTATTAACTTCTCACTTCATGATTAAAATTATGTATTTTTTTTACTAAAATACCCTAAAATACCCTCAGACCATCCTATCCGAAGATGTATCTTATTTCAGGTGATGTTAACATTAATGACCTGGTTAACATAGTGTCTTCGGGGCTTCTCCAGTGTAAAGTTACTATTTTTCTCTTTGGAATTAGTAAAATTCTTGTGGAAAAATACTAAGAAATATAATATCGTTTCTTATACTTTAATCCACCAATTTATCATCCATTGTTGATTCTCGCCTGGGGCAACTAGTTTGTGCTATTTGCCTAATGGTGATTTGGGAATTCAGTGTTAAGAGAGAGCTATGTCCTTTTTCCCACATTTATTCATTCACTCAATCTTTTTTTTTTTTTTTTTATATTATTGGAATTCATGGATACTCTTTAGTCAGTGGCTTAAAATTCATTAGTCTCATTTATTCTGTCTTTTGCATATGAAAATCATGTAAAGCTTAAAAACTGAAAGAAGTCAGCTAAGGTAAACAGATTTTGGGTGCTAGGATGAGGTAGGAGGAAGAGGGTTTTATAAGAGAACTTAAGTGGTTTTTCAATCTGTCACAATAAAAGCATTTGTCTGCTTCTGTTGTGAAAGTTATTGGATAGACTTAGAGGGGCTGACTGTCTGGATCATACATATGGAGAGCCTAAGAAGGGGGTTCAGATGTCTGGTAAGCAAAACCCAATAAAACCATGGTCATTTGGGGAAAATATCTGTATCCTAAAAAGCATTGACTTAAAAATTTTCTCTAAAAGATTTTGGTGAGGAAGTTTTCTTCTCAGTTTGCCTTAATGTAATTTTCTTCATTATATGGAAACCTAAAATTTCCTTCCTTAAAATGTGCAGTGTAGGACAATTGCTAAGAACATGGGCTAGCACAGGTAACTACAGTTGGAATCTACATTCTACCTATGAATTGTGTAAAGCTTTTGCAAGTCCTTAACTCCCCCTACACCTCTGGTTTCTTAAGTTTCCTTTGCTTTAATAAAGGGAGACAAAAGTGGTACCTATCTTCTGTGGATGTTACCAGGACTGGAGGCAATAAGTAAATGTAAAATGCTTGGTGACGTTCTTGGAATATACTAAGACATTTAGAAATGATGTGCGTGACTTATTTTAGGAACATTTCATTTAAAGGCAAAGCCAATTAAAAATTATTAGAAACAGGCAGAAGGCATTTTGCTTTTCTTTGAATTAAATTTGAATGATCTTAGGTTAGGCACCTTTTAGTTTTGGCTCAGGTCATGATCTCAGGATCACGAGATCAAGCCCTAAATTAGGCTCCAAGCTCAGAGCAGGGTCTGCTTGAGATTCTCTCGCCCTCCCCTTCCCCTCTGCTCATGCTCTCTAAAATAAATAGATAAAATCTTTAATTTTGGTGACCTTAAAATACTTGAATCTATTTTCTGTAAGAAATCACCACTATCAATATCTATATACAACAGAATATTACTCAACCATCAAAAAGAAGGAAATCTTGCCATTGGCAATGATGTAGATGGAGCTAGGGTGTATTATGCTAAGCAAAATAAGTCAGAGAAAGAAAAATACCATGTGATCTCACTTATATATGGAATTTAAGAAACAAAACAGATAAACATATGGGAAGAGGGAAAAAAGAAAAGAAGAGAGAGGGAGGGAAATAAACTGCAAGAGACTCTTAACTGTAGAGAAAAAAACTGAGGGTTGATGCAGGGAGGTGGGGGGGAGATGGACTAGACGGGTGATGGGCATTAAAGAGGACCCTTGATATGATGAGCACTGGGTGTTGTATGTTAGTGATGAATCACTGAATTCTAGTCCAGAAACCACTATTGCACTGTATGTTAACCAACTAGAATTTAAATATTTTTTTAAAAGAAGTTCAAAAGTAAGAAAAATTACACAATATAAAAACATAAGAAAAAAATCATGGAAAATATTAGAATCAAAGTCAGGACAGAGGTTGCCTCTGGAGGGAGGCAGTCAAAAAAAAGGGGGGCGGGGATTACTACTATCATCTTATAAAAATTACCTAAAGTCCAAGCCCTTAATCACTGTAAATAGGTTTTTGTACCATCCTCTTATTTCTTTTCTTTGTACTTTTTCCTTCTTCCTACTTGTCTAAATTATGCTTTCTAGTATCTGCTGTTGCACTGATGTGAGCTCAAAGGGTTTTTACAGTTCACTAATTCTTCATACGACTATGGCTAAACAAATCAAACCATACTTTGAGGTTTTATTTTACTGTTAGTCTCAATGACTATGGTTTTCATTTCTATAATTTCTATTTGATTCTTTTTGGAATCTGCCTGAATTTTTCTATCTCCTTTGAAGATAATGAGTTACTTATTTTGATGTCCCTTTCATGTTTTTTTTTTCTACATTTTGAGGTACAAGTTACCCATTTTTTCCATCCTCCACTGTCTGGGACAGTTCATTTTTTTGTCATGTTTAGGTCTTGGAGTTGGAATTTGTTTATCCTCAGTAGGGACCACTTTCTATGGGGTCAATGTGTGCTCTGGACTGCAGGATGCCCCCCTAGAGGACCATTCTGCATTCACCACTGTCAGGCCCTTATGGATCTGGATCAGTGTTTATACTGTTTTCTTGGCTGGTGTCCCTCACTACTTTAGTCATATGAATTTGGACCCTATAGTAAGGTGCTAGCATGAGGTACCAATTTTTAAAGGTGAAAGTTTTCACCTAAAGTCATAAAAGACGGAAAACGTTTTTACTCTTTTCTAAAATAGTGAATCAAGGTACTTTTTTTTTCAAGTCCTCATTCTTCATTGCTTTTGTGTTTATGCAGATAATAAAGCTCTATCTCACCTAAATATTTATAACCGAAAGCCCTGACTTCTCTCTCTCTCTCTTTCTCTCTCTCTCTCAGGTTTCTGTGACACTGTAAGATGACGAAGTACTGGCTATTAATCTCTCATTTCTAACAGAAGGATATCTGCTTTCTTGGTATCAAACTCAGTTATGTACACACACTTGAAAACATTTCTTATTTTATCCAACATTTGTATGTGTTTAAAAAACATAAAGCGATTTTTTTAAAAAACACATCAGCTCACTTCATCATAAGAGCTGGAATTCTATAGCCAGTTTCTAAGATTGGCTATACTAAGCCTAATTTATTTAAGAGTTATGGAAACTGAATTTCCAGTGATAATTTAAGTACTTGTTTAACCTACCTGTTGTTATATCTTGAAGAAGACTTTGAATCTAGGACTCAGGAAACGAACCTGATAGTGACTGAAGAACTCCATGAAAAAGGACACTTTGTCCTTCTGAAAATGTGGACTCTTATTCCTGTGATCATCACCAATTTCAGAAGTCAGTATAGTTAATGTTAAAATGTGACTATTAAAATGGTCTTCTCTCTATCCTGACTCTGAATATAATTAATGATTATAGGGGAATATAAAGCTTCTGTGATTACAATTCTACTCTCTTGCCTATTTGTCAATAAATTACTTCATTATTTTGTTAATGCATTCATTCATGGTCAATCATTTTAAGGCAAGATTTTAAAATAATAGACAGTATTATGCAGTGTTTAAAAGCTCTTATATGAATTCATTAATATTAAAGGCACAATTATCTCCCTAAAACTGGGTAAAATTTCATGGGACAGGTGTCTTGATTAAATGTTAAGATCTAATTTTAATTTTTAAAATATCTACTAATTTATGTTATTCAATTTCTATAGCAATTAAATTGTTTTGAGCACTCACTGCTGTGAGCCTTGATAAAACTAGATTCCAATCACATACGCTTGAGCTGCTTAAAGGGAAGCTTTTTCAGATGCCATTTGATTTTATATGTCAGAGGTTCACTGTTCCTATCATGCCATTCCCCATTTATAAAATTACAGATCAACATTCTTCCTTCTGCACACTGTTACATCATTTTCATTCACCAATAAAAAAGTATAAACTTTTTTACCAACCATGGAGACAAGCAGAATATATAGTAGAAAAATACTTTTCATACATAATAGGTATTCCTAGATTTCCTATTGTGTCCCCAAACAATAAGTCTAGAAGTGAAACCATCCTTTAAATCATATTATCTTGACTTGCCTCAAGTCTTTTCTCTCATAGTTCTACAATGCATTTTGAAAAATTTGTTTCAGTCACCCAAAGTTCAACAAATTTTGGATCTGTGAGCCCTATGTCCATCATAATCTTCTAAACTCTGAAAAATGACAAATAATATGTTTATTCTTTAGCCCAACATTGCTTTAGGTCCAGAGTTTATTTGATTACTATATATTACTTTAGCCCTGGTGCAGTATACAATGTTCTTTCTTTGGTTTTTTAAAATTAGTACAGATAACTGCCCTCTGCTAACCTTTTTCCCCCTGCTGTAGCATCAGAAGCTGGTTTGATGGATATTCAAGCAAATAGCTCCTTATAGTGCTATAAGGACACATTTCTAAAGATAAAATACTTCACACTGTGAACATACTAGCTAGTATCCTTTCTGGCTATAAAATCCTATGATATTCCAACCACAGATAGGTATCATAGCACAGCTGTTTGTAAACAAAGATACAGTAGCACTTCCATTCCACGTTATTTCCTTTATAAATTTCATCTCATTTCCTTAATATAGTAGATATAATATTATAGGGAAATAACATAATATAAATTAATTACCATAAGGACAGATGGTAATTAAATTATATTTTATTATTCTATATATCATGCAGGAATATGTTTGTCAGCTCATGTAGGGGATGAGTAACTGCTTGTTTCCTTTGTATAGTATCTGCTGTTTTATGGTAAAAATCCTAAGAGCAGAAACTGTGTTATTTAAAAGTGTAATGTCACAGCCTGGTTTAGTGCCTTTTAGGCTTTCTATAATGAAGGAGTGATTTTAGCATTAGAATATCAGTAACATTATCACTTGCTATGCTACTAACTTTTAATAACCATCCCAAAGTTTTGGAAGAAAATGAGAATCCAGACTTAAATATTCTCCTTGGCTAGCATTCTCTCATCACACCCTGCCCATTAAACATATAAATACATGAATAAACAAACAACTAGCGTACTAATTAACTGTTGATATCCCTAAATAACCCAATTACTAACTTCTGATACAGAACCATCTCTTCAAGAGTTGCCATGCTGTATTATCTACAGGGAGTATCTTTGATAGTTATAAAACTTAAAGGTTAGTCTATTACCAGTTAAAGAATTAAATGACCTGTAACTCTCAGACAACTTCAAGCCACCTGAAGTGATAGGAGAGCAGAGCCAGAAGGCCACAGAGCAAAAGTGAAATTCCAACCAAGATAGCATTTTATTTCACTGATGATGACAGAGACTTTTTTTTCAAAGTGATAGGCATATAGCAGTGTAGCTCAAACCTTTTTCGTTATTGCCCCCCCAAGGAATATTTTATTACATATTTATTTTTTCCCATGAAAAATTATCTAATTATCTTTTCCCATGAAATTTTAATGCCAATAGATGTTGTGTGGGCATGGGAATATGTTTGCGTGTGTGTGTACTATACACATAGTTGTGCCTTTTTCACATCACAATCCTTTTTATTTTTCCTTTTGGGATGAAAGCATTAAACTTGAGAATGGCTGGCATATAGTAACATTCCAAAGTGCTGGCTTTTGGCTGTGTCAAAATGTTGAAGGTATCATTCTAAGAATGATGAAAACCATGGGAGGTGGGCAAGAGTGTCTCTGAAAATGTATATGTAAGGATATAAAGATGAATGTAAGGATGTGTGCATATAGGTATATGTCTATACATGGCATTATAATGTCTCTTAGTGAAATATTCTTTGAGTGAGATCGACAGGGTTCTAAAAGTTGGAGGACTCAACATTTGGGGGAATGGTTTTACTATGTTTGTATTAGCTAGATCTTTGTAGCCATATTCTCTCAAGTAAACTCACTATCAGAGTTGAAAATGACAGGATTTACACAGACTTAATTTACTTCTCATTAAAATTATTGCTTCAAAAAAATTATTGCTTCAATGGAGAAAATATAGGACTCCCTCAAAGGAAAACCTAAGTAGACACTGATTGATTTAATCAAGTGAATAGTTACCCTTCAAATAATGGGAAAATTGAAATCATATGGGACCTAATATAATACAAGGCAAAGACTAAAGCATGACACCTGTGACAAATATGCCAATACACACAATCTGAAGCTAGTAATCATGATAGATCAGATAAACCTAAACTAAGAAATGTTCTACAAAATTACATATGCAATATGCAAACATTTCAAGATCACATTTCAAGATCACAGACTGATCACCTTCAGTCAAGGAATGACTGAAGAAGTGTTCCAGAGTATAATAAACACAACAAATATGTATGGACTGAGATTAGCTAATGTTTCTATGAACAACATTAGCTGGCAACACTTGAATAAGATCTGTGGATTAGACAGCAATAATTTTCTGATATTCTTGGTTTATTGCCTTTATATAGAATAGTATCTCTTTTTATAGAATTGACACACTGAAATGTTGAGTGGTGATGGTCCAACATGTCAGCAATCTCCTCTTAATTGTCTTGGGAAGAAAGGCTATCTGTACTAATTTTGCAACGTTTTTGTAGCTTGAAATCATTCCAAGATAAAAATTATCTTTCTTTTTATAAAAATACATAATTTTTACAAATGTGATTTTAGGAAATTAATAGCATAAAACTTTTACTTTTAGAGATTCTTGGGGACTGATATCCAGTTCTATTTGTCACTAATCATATGCGTAAGATGGTCTGTAACTTTTAAACCTGCTAAACCTCCTATTTTAGGAGTCTTGACTTACATTAAATCTGTGCTAAAGCTATGACCACTTTACTCCCATTTCAAGATCTTCCTAGGTCCAAACTGAGTATGAATTGTTTATGGGAACTGAAGAACACTTTGGAAAAAGTATAATTACTCTGTTGCCAATTAGAGTTTCTGTCCTAATAAATTTGGCTTAAGTTTCCTGCACCCATTTCCTTTCTTAGAGAACTGCCAAGTTTTCAGTACTTCTACAAATGAAATGTTAATATTCCAACTTATCTCTCTAACATACTATAATCTTTTATTTTTATTTTTTAAAGATTTTTAATTTATTTATTCATGAGAGACACAGAGAGAGAGAGTCAGAGACAAAAGCAGAGAGGGAGAAGCAGCTCCCTGTAGGGAGCCTGATGCAGGACTAGATCCCAGGATCTGGGAGATCACAACCTGAGCCAAAGGCAGATGCTCAACCACTGAGCCACCCAGGTGCCCCAACGTACTATAGTCTTTTAACCTCATTCTCTGTCCCAGTTAAATATCTGCTCCTGGACCGCACTTTGGTCTCTAACTGCTGTTAGACTTCGCTGATGCCAAGTATCTAAACCTTAGAACCTTTCAGGGAAATAACTTTGGACAGAACTTAATGCTTTTTCATCATGCGAACATTTCTTATATTCAAGACATATATCTATTTCTTATATTCAAGACAATCTGGAATACCAGAAACATTGTCATGATCTTCAGAGACTATGATTTTGTTTGTTTTGCATTTTCTCTTAGCAACTTCAGCTGAGAATGTGAAACTACTCTAGTGTACTTTTTTTCCTTTTTTAAAGTTTTTGTTTTAATTCAGTTACTTAACATTCAGGATAATATTAACTTCAGGTGTACAATATAGTGACTCAATACATCCATACAACACCCAGTGCTTATTACTAGTACTCTCATTAATCCCTATCACCTATTTCTCCCATCCCCCATCCAATGTCCCTTTGGTAGCCATCAGTTTGTTCTCTACAGTTAAGAGTCTCTTCCTAAGTTTGTCTCCGTCTCTCTTTTCCCCTATGATCATTTGTTTTGCTTCTTAAATCCTCTAGCGTATTTCTTAATCAAAAGGTAAATCTAGTTGAAACCATGGCTCTTCATTTTCACCTGTTATCATTAAAGTTTA